>NC_056741.1:1940401315-1940598815 GCF_019279795.1 Protopterus annectens
CAGCTCCATATTAGCCAAATGGTTGTACTGCCTACTGAAATAATGCGTCAGGGGTTACACAAGCTGTGGTATCCTAAAAATTCTTATCAACCTTAAAGTAATACTGCATTTAGTGTTTCATCAACTGGAAAAATATTCACCTTAGCCAAATTATTTTACTCAGACAGCAAAATAATCACACTACTAAATAGCTACAAAATTGAGAAAATTGATATAAGAAATAATTTAGAAAAGAAAAAGACTGCCTAAGCTGGGTAAGAAGACCTGTTTGTGCCCCATGGCAATGTTTTAAGAAGTACCCCACATGATTTTGAGTATTGCTGCTTTTAAGTTTTCAAATGGACAATGTTTTGAGTGTATTTTATTGCTTCTGTTACTTATCTGCTTATTAGTTGTACAATACACTTTTCAGTGTTTTTTTATATGGAGAGACAAATGGGAGCAGCTTGTTTCTGGTCCATATTTCTTTTCCCAGATTGCTGACAAAACTCTCCGCTTAGTACTCAGTGAAACATAAAACAGTGTGATGACTGAACCCTGCTATAATATTTTCCAGATACTTCTTGTAGTTTTGGTGGATAACTTGTACTTTGCTTAGTCTGCTTTTATAATTTTTCAGGGTCAGGTATGGGCTAGAAAGGCTTCCATTTACTTTGTTTTGAATTTTTGTTGTTAACCTGGTAAGTGAACTAGTCATTATCAGACCCTTACCAGTCACAACTCAGACCACTATGATAAAGGTAAGAATGAAATATGTATATATATTTACAGACAATTTATTTAAGAGACCTTAGGCAGTTTAGAAAGGCAACTGGAGTACCTAAAGAAATCCATGCAAAAACAGATATAACGTACATTTCCCCAAACAAAGTGATCTGAGTTTTAAGGACTGAACCCCAAACCTGAAGTTATGAAGCATAGATCATCCAACTGAGCCACCATGGTAACATCTACACATAAATCAGATCTCCTCTGACTGGAAGAAACCCTTTTGCAAAATTGTCTTCAGCAAAGCCACAATTAATCATGAAAGAAAGAGGAGTATTTTTTGCCTGCATAGTTTGGCCTTTGCTGATTAAGCAATTTTGTTGAGTAGTTTTAATTTTATTCTTTGAAACTGTGGTAAGATTTTCTGGGACTGCATATTTGTTTTATTTAGAAAAAATAACTTACCAGTCTTGTACTGCAGTGGCACAGAATAAATGAGACTGCTTGTGAAATCTGATTTTTAAGAAAGCTGTTTAATCAATAAAAAGATCAATAAATAACTGCTTCATAAACTATATGCACGACCAATTTTACCCATGTGGTATATTACAGCAGTGTATTTTTGTCTGTCTGCAGTGTATTGAATATCTAATAGATATATTATGCGGCATTTAAAATTTCATTTCACTTTATATTGAGCACTCTGTCCGTCAACAAATACAAAACTCAGTAGCCGTATGCAGTTTTACATATCATGCTAGAGAAGGCTTTCATGAATTAGAATAGACATTCATGCCAGCATAATGTTCTTAGGCAGGAATGGCCATTTGATGGAGAAATGCCTTCTACATTTCTTCTTATTAAAAAATAGTGGCTCCTGGTTTTATATTCATAGTTATCATCTTGTTCACAGTGACACCCTTCCTTAAAACACAGTTTAGTTCACTTGTATCGTTTTGGGGTGTATGCACAACTCCATATATTTGCGTGTAGATACCCCCTCAGTGCTCTAATGTACCAACTGCAGGAGAAGCTATGACAGCAACATGTACATCTCCAGCTCAGCATATTATTGTAGCATGCTACCATTTAGTGTAAAGGTGGCAAAAATACAACAAACTGGCACACAAGCTCATATCCATATGTGCCAGGAAACTTCTAGAGATGCAAGGTGAAAATGTGCATTGGGGAAAAGAAAAAACAAAAGTAAATGGCTGGTATAAAGACAGCTCTGGCATCTAGAAAGGGGTTGCATAATTATTATGCCGAAGACAGCTGTAGCAGGATGGAAAGATTTTTGCAAAACAAAATCGTCATTATATAAAATTATTAGACTAAGGAACAACAAGTAAAGAGTGGCTTTGGACATGACTGTGATTTGTCTAAAGTCAGTATAGATAATTTAATAAAGGAGCTGAACAGAGATTATGCATAATGCAAAACTATTTCTTTTTATAGAGAGTAACTTTGCATACTGTAAAGGGCCTAAATATGATTAGTTTTGTGAATGCTTGAAAGGCCATAATAGCGATGTTTCTGATGCTACTTGGGAAAATTGGTCGACTTATGTTGAAAGAGTGGTACTTTACTGTGCTGTTAATTATACCAAATGTATGAAGAACATTTCAGACTGCTTTGTGAAGTGGATGTGAAAGGTTGATAATCTTGTTATTGGCAAACTAATGATCAACAATCGTTTATGAGAGCACTAGTGTGTAACTTCTGGTATTTTCCCAGAAGATTGAGATTACAGTATTGTGAGGATTTCTTCCTTTCTATATTGTGATGCAGTAACCATGACATTTGAAATGAATACATATATAAATAAAAACAATGTCACATCAGGTGATCATTTTGATACATCTATGTGTTAATAGTTGTGCAAAGCCAACTTTTCAAAAATGAATGTAATGAAAAACTAATAATGCAAAAGGATGCAAATGGTTTCCTTTCATGATTCAATCACCAAAACACAATTTAAATAGTTTCACAGAAAGGACTTTTCTAATGTAAGGTACATGGTTAAGGTTACTTTGCATTAGTAAACCCCGTGCACCACCTTACTAATGGGTGGTAACCCTAACCTTGCCCCTGCACCTTACCTTACAAAAACCTTTTCCATAACACTACCGCTACCAAGGCACTTGGACACACACACACACACACACACACACACACACACACACACACACACACACACACACACACACACACACACACACACACACACACACACACACACACACACACACACACACACACACACACACACACACACACTTAGCATAGATGCATACTTTAGCCATTACCGTATCTCTCAACTTCTTAGAGCAGAAAATCTGGACAAAGCCAGAAATAATGGGGGGACAAAGGCCAAAAAGTAGGGACAATTTTTAAATCTTGCTCTTACTAACTTTCAAAGTTGATAGAATAATAGGTTTTGCATTAGCATGAATTTTCTGGGGGAGGTATGAAGTTTGAACCTCAAATGTATGTCATTATTTTCTTACTTCAATCCCCAATGATTTGCCAGAAAAACGCAATTTTATTGCAAAACCGACCAAGAAATGAAGCAAAAATCTGGACAGTCTGCAAAAATTTGTACAGTTGAGTGGTATGCTTCTGCACAAATGCTTTTTTAGTACCGTTTTCACTTTGTGTGCTGATGTACATTCAAGTGATGGTGACTGTCAATCAAAAAATTGTTAACGTTCATTAGGAAATTAATACCAAAACATATGGGGCTGCTGCTGCATTTTACAAGCACTAGAAAACCCTGCATCAGAAAGTATTTGTAGGTATTTTACAGAACCATTTCTATCCCAAATAATTTGTGAATGAGAATGTTTTTGCTTTTATTAAACTACAAGTTCTCACACATCATAGAAAAGTACTTGAATCTCTTTTTAGCAATCAATAAAATTAGTATTTCAAATTTTATTAAATAAAATCTATTTCCAGCACTACAGAAATTGACTGTTCTCTCTCTCAGATATACATACACACAGAGAAGCTGGCTCATTTGACATCCTGTGCTACTATATGGTCTGATCCTCCTCAACACTTGGTTGAGGAGCAAAAAAAAAGTTACTTTCTATAATCTGGCTCCTTCCTTGAAGCAAAAGGTACTAATGCCCTAGGTCCACCCTCTCTGTGCTCATGTTTATGTGAGGAGCCTAAAAAAAGAGACCCCCCCTCCATATCTGCCTATTGCTTTCAGCCAGGGTGGCTGCCCCTTTGTCCCTGCCTGACTGTGCTTCTGCATGCACACAATACACATGTAAAATAATCAAGATACAGTTTAATAAGTTAATTTTGTTGTTTTGCAGTGACGCACACATACTTACTGACTCTTATCAATTTGACTTTATCCTAGTCCGGCATATAGATCATTCTAAATAGTCCATACGCCAGGTCCAGGCCTTCCTGGGGAGGCAGTTTTTACCACTTGAGAGTTGCTGTATTAGATAAACCAGTTAAAAAGTGAAATTATGTCAAAATCTGAATATCTGGTAGTAGTGCACAAATTAGTAAATACAGTGCTGTGTGGCTTGTGTTTGTTGTGAAAGCACGCAAAACAGATTACTGTCTTAAAAAAGATTTGCACTAGGATTAGCACTTAATATTGCAGAGTATAGAGAAAGAGCTTCAAAAAGTGATTGAGTATATTATTAATTAGGTGTCTATTTGGTCCAGCAACAAGTGGCATGCTTTTATTTTGTGTAGCAAATCATTGCACAAGGTAGCAATTGATGATTTAAAGAAGACTGAAGAAAATGACATAAGGGAGGCAAGGTGTGTGTGTGTGTGTGTGTGTGTGTGTGTGTGTGTGCAGAAGGAATAGTATTAAAAAGTGTGTGTATGTATCTATATCTATATATGTGTATATATATATATATATATATATATATATATATATATATATATATATATATATATATATATATATATATATATATATATATATATATATATATATATATATATGTGTGTGTGTGTGTGTGTGTGTGTGTGGGTCGAATTTTCTTTGTCGAAATTTCATTATTTCGAAAAAGAAAAGTAGAAGACCACTTATGCGAAAGTGCACTTAAATGAAAGTGCACTTTCGAGAATATCGGCTCAACGAACTGGTAAAGAAACAAAACAGGAAACACTGCAGCTCTGAAACACGCTACAGTGGGGAAAAGGGAATTTACGTGTTTCCCCACTGTAATGTGATCTCGGAGTTAGTATATTTAAGTAGCGGGGGTGTGGAGGCACAGCCCTCCACATCGGGGTGTGCAAGGGGGCTCCCCCCCCCACAAAACAGTGTTTTTTGTCTTTCCTTTTTGTTTTTTTTTTACCAGTTCGTTGAACCGGTATTCGCTTAAGTGCACTTTCGTTTAAGTTTACTTTCGTGTAAGTGGGGTTCTACTTTTCTTTTTCGAAATAATGAAATTTTGACAAAGAAAAGTAGATCCATATATATATATATATATATATATATATATATATATATATATATATACAGGTTCACTTCGAATTTCACATGGTCTAGATCATTTGATCGAAGTTTTAAAACTTCAAACCTTCTGAACAGAGATCTTCATACACTGCGTAACATGAAACTTTTTCTTTTCCTTGCTGTAGTGTGATCTTGGAGTTGGTATATTTAAATAGCTAGGGGTGTGGGGGGTAAACGTTGAACACAGTTTTGTGTTCTTTTTGTATTCATTTCAGAATTTCAGAGTTTAGAAAATAACATCATATGGCTTATGGTGACCATATGAAATTCTAAGTTCTCAAACTTCAACATTCTGAAGTGAAAAAAAAAAAAAAAATATATATATATATATATATATATATATATATATGTGTGTGTGTGTGTGTGTGTGTGTATAATATAATATAAATATTATATGGTTGCAGTGGTTAGTTTGACAGTGAGTTTTGTCGACATATGTTTAGTCCACTTTGGGTTGACTAAACAGAGGGTCTACAGCTGTGCTAGGTCACAGAATGCTTGGAGCTTGAGAATATTCTCTTTCCTTAATTTTTGTGTGATATCAGAGTATATATAAATATCCTTCCATATCACTGTTACAGTACTCTTCACCTCTGGGATCTTTTGCCAAGGCTAGCCTAATATCCAGCTATTGTACAAAATCATTTATTACCAAGGAGCATTGTATGTCAGATGTATCCTTACTCTGCAAGCGTTGGGCATAAAGGTGATGTACAAATACTCCCAGCCCAGAACTTCATTGCCACCACTCCAAATGCCATTACTGTATGTCAGTTTGAATGCCCTTCACTTTGCTGGTTGTATCAAGTTTACATCTTCAAGATAAGTACCTCATTGGGGTTCCTTTTTCTTTTGTTTTTTCTTTTTCAGTGGGTTACATGTCATCCAAGAACAGGAAATGTCAGTGTGGGAGGCAGATTTCCCATTAGGACTGACACGATAGGTGCCTGCTTTGCTTAGGTGCCACTCATGACCACACTCAGTGTTCCAACCATCAAGCTTTTGTACCTAAGACTTTACATAGCAGTCTCTCTTCTCTTTCCATTTATCTTGAGAACCAAAATCTCAAGCTTTTGCCTCAAGGTACCACGGCAGAATCTGCTCACCCCAAGGTACAGTTACTGCTCAAGGTCAAGAAATCTAGCGCTGATCCTACTGCTGTCCAGCCTTCACCCAGCATTTCTCTTGTAGTGAATGAGAACCCAGTGGACAGTCTGGTATTGCCATCTGTATATTCTGCCACAACCTTCTTAGAGGCCGGCATGGAACCTACTTCTTGTATATCCTCTGAAATCTAGCAGATGTCCTTTGTGAACATTGAGGGGGAACCATGGCTAATTATGTCCAAGGAGCCTAAAGGGATTCCTCAGATCCTGGTCAGGGAAGAGGTGCTGGGTACCTTGATTGAATCCAGGCAGGAGTCTGAACTATCCTGTTTTGTCAGGGTGGACATCCCCTTAAAGAAAAGACAAAAGTCTAAACATGTGGTGTCAGCTGCTAGAGATCCACAAAGAGAATGTAAGATCTTCACTCATGGCTTGTTCAATGATTTGATGGCTTTAAAGCCTCCTCAGGAGTTTTGGTTCCTGCACCCAAACGGCAAGGGACCCTGAGTTCTCGGATGAGGATTCTGACTCTGATGCTGACTCTCTAGCTTATTCCTCTCAGTTGCATCCTTCTTTAGACTATGGGTTGTTGGAGGTGAAGGAATCTGTCAGACTTGTTTCTCCTTTGAAGGAACTGTCCTTTGAAGACACTGTCCTGCGCATGGTGGATCATTTCAAATGGGAATGCTCCCAGGTATTGGGTGCCCAGTAAAGGTATTATGAATTATTACATGGTTAGCATTGTTGCCTCACAGCAAGAGGTTCTCTGGTTCAATTCTCAGCTGGAGCACCTTCTGTGTGGAGTCTGCATGTCCTCCCTGCTGTCAGGTGAATTTAAAGACATGCAGGTAGGTACATGTGTGGGTGTGCCTTCTTTGAAGGTTGGGCATTGGGTTGGCAATTCGATACCATAAAAATTCACTGCCAGTCATTAGCAGACCAGAGTTCCGCTGTGGTGACCCCCTAACTGGGAAAAGCCAAAAGACGACTAAGACAAATGGATTTTTCTAAACATTCTGCTGTTCCTCCTGTGTTGGCTGCTTTTTTGGATGCCTTCTGTATTGCGTCCCTGGTACCAGTCTTCCATCCTGCAGACCCCAAGAAGCCTGACAGCTTCTATAAGGTGCTGGATGCCTGCAAGTTCATGTACAAATGTTGTTTGTCTGATCCAACAGTGATTTCTGTTTCTACTTGTAAGCCTTCTAGGCTGTTGCCTTCTTCCAAGCTCCTTTCCTTGGATAAGGACAGTATAACTGTGGAGCTGATTGGTAAGAAAGTCTACACTTTAGCCCTTAAAGCTAGAAATTTCCAGACCCATATGACAAGATACATTTTGTATCTTCTTTCCCAGATTGGGAAGATTGTATCTGACTTGCAGGACTGTGAGTGTAAGGCCTCTGTTCTTTCCTTACTAGGTATTCTAAGTTACCCAACACTCTATAAAGTGCAGCTATAATGTAGTGGATGCCTCCTCTAGGGCTGCTGCCTCTGGCTCTGTGATGAGGCACTATTCCTGGCTTACTTTCAAGCCTTGCAAGATGATATGAAAGCAAAACTGCTGCCTGCTTCTGTAGATAACCAAAACTTGTTTGGCACTGCTGTAGCAGAGCTCTTTAAGACCTTGCAGGATCAGGGGAAAGGTCATGAAAGATTTGAAGCACATCTTTGTCTCTCCCGTTCCCTAGATTAAGAGGAACTGTCCTAGTAAGACTGCTTTTTTGCGTAGACTGCCTAGATGGTCTTCCAAGGGTAAGAAGGCTCCTAGGTGTGTGCTTTGTGATAGCCTTACACCTAAAAAGCAGTCCTTTCCTTACAAGTCTGTAGCCATCTGATTTCTGCCCTCCCTTCCTCTTGGCCAGGTTCTCTTTGTCCCTCATGCTTTCTCTCTCTCTCTCTCTCTTCCAGTTTGGCAAAAGATCACCACAGCTCTTGGGTACTATCCATTAATAGGCAGGGTTACTTTATGGCCTGGAAAACCCTTTCTCAAGTATCCCTGAACCTCCTGAAGTGCAACTTCTTCATTTTCCAGGGGTATTGCAGAGTGTGTGAGACCAGGGTACAATTCAACTGGTTCCACAGACTGAGAAGAGCCTATGGTTTTATTCCAGAATGTTTCTGGTCACCAGGAAAGAGGGGTCTTGGGGACCTGTACTGGACCTTTCCTTTCTGAACATTTTTCTGATAGTGCCATCCATCTGAATGCTGTCTCTTCAGCCTCTGTTTCCTCTTCACCAGGCTTCTCCAGGCCATTCTAGTTTCCCTGGACTTAAAGGACACCTACCTTCATATTCCTATCCACTCTCTATTCAGGAAATTCTAAGTGTCTGTGTTTCTTCCTCTCATTTTCAGTTCCCTGCTTTGTCTTTTGTGCTTTCAACAGCCCTAAGGATATTTACCAAATGCCTAGCTCCAGTGGTCTCCCTTTGAAGGCTTTGGGGCATTCAGATATTACCCTATCTGGTCAACCTCTTGCTTCAGATCCCAACCCAAACCAAGCTAGGCATGATCTTCAGCTATTCTGATATAGGTATCTTATTTATTTTAAAAGCTGATAGGAAACCTGTTATATCTATGGACAGTCATAATACTATGTACTGCCAATAACAGTAAACCATAAAATTTTGGCTATTGTTTATTTATTAAGAAGCTCATGGTGAAGTGACTTTGGCAAAGAGCCAGCAAGTTGAAATACAGTGTAATTTCTGTTTCTTCAGTTTTTCACTATCGCATATCTGAGATGATCACCAAAGGCTTCTGTCTGTTTTCACACATACTATCCTTCAAAAGGGCTTTTATGTGAGTTTAGAGAAATGATCGTTGATATTGCTTGTTCAGGCAGAAGCAATGCGTATATGTCTGAAAGCAGCAAGCTAAAATACATTACTATTAGCATTCTTTCACTTTTTTCAAAATCTAACATCAGAAGTTTACATAGAAGGTAGATATATTTTGAGGGGGTAATGAGGAAGTCTGTATTTAGAAAAAAATGACAATTACATGATCACATTTGAAAGATTATTGCTGTGACTTGGAGCAGTGCATGCATCGATCAACAACAGGAGGTAATATAATACAGAGGCCACAATGTATTTTATTTATTTTTATTTGTTTTCTGGGAAAGTTTGAGTAGGCTGGCAATGATCCCCTTTTTAGCATAAGTATGGGAAGAAAAGATACAACACTTTTACAAACTTTTAATTAGCATAGTTTTGTTATTAGTGCATTTAACAACAGCAGATGATGAAATAGTCATCATGTAATGACCACCATTAACAAAAAGAGTTAAAAAAACCCTACAACTTTAGTGAAAATAGACAGTTACAGGCTTACAAAAATGGGATAAGAATTAAAATAAATGAGAAGTCAAACTGAAAATAAGTGGTACAAGGCAAAGAACTAATTGACTGAAGATTGGTGATTAAACAGTTGGTAAAATGTTTAGTGTTAAGGGGATTGATCATGAGAAAGATTAATGTTATGAAAGTGTATATAGATAGCAGAGGTTAAACAGAAAAAGTGACAGACAGGACTGACAAGTGTGAAAATCTGCTGAGGTACTCAGTCTGGAGTCGCAGGTGAATGACTGTCTGTATAGATGGAGGTTGAAGCGTTGGGGTTGGAATGATTGTTTAAGGTTAGCTTGGACATGGAAGAGTCTATGGTAGAGTGAGATGAGCAGTCACAAGTTCAGGTTAGTGGGAGATGTGATTTTTATTGAGCTTTGAATAGCACTATGAGTTAGTCGATTTGTGAACTGTCAATGGAAGAAAATTCCAGAATTTCATCCTTGTACAATAGTAGAGCACTCTGCTATGAGAGTTGCTGGCTGAGGAGGCAACGACTGAGGATGTAATTTACTTAAATGGAGAATACAAGGCCATGAGAGGCTCAGAAACTGGGCATTGGATTAATTTGTGAAGAATTTATGAGCTTGAATTTTAGGAAATGAGTTGGTAGCAAATTTGGCAGTTTTATTGCATGTTTGCTCATTTGGAAAGTTGTGTTTGATTGTAGGTTGGTAATAACCAGTTCAGAATAGGAGACGTTAGAGATTAGGAATGATGAGGCTATATATTTTCTGGTGTTATCAATAAAGTAGTTTCTAACTCTATCCAGCATGCCCAGCTTTTGGTGTGCCTTCTTGATTACATCCTGAGTGTGAGTGTGTGTGTGTGTGTGTGTGTGTGTGTGTGTGTGTGTGTGTGTGTGTGTGTGTGTGTTTGGAATTGCAATTGATTATCAATCATTAGTCCCAAGTAATTTGGTTTGGGAGACATCAGTTGTGTCATTTGAGACTAGAGAAAAGTTAGTTTTGATGTGTTGAAGTGAATTGGGGGTGAAGAGCATATGTTGTTTGCATTGAGCACCAGATTAGATTTTTTAAGCCAAGCTTCTACAGATCTGAAACCTTCCTGTGTGAGAGTTTGTAGCTTTGTATGGGGTATTGCAGATAATAGTAAAGTCATCAGCATATTGAATCGTAGGTGTTTTGTGAGAGTATAGCGGGAGATCATTTATGAAAATGTTGAATAATAGGGGTCTAAGGATGGAACATTGTGGGAATGCAATGGATGGGTGGAGAAAGGAGGACATGGTTTGATGCCATTTTATACTTTGACAGATATTGGTGAGATATGAGAGAAACTAAGACAGGGTGCCAGAAGACTAAGATAGAGATTTTTTTGTAGGAGTAAGTGATGAAAGCGTTAAAATTTTAATAGATCAAGGAAAATGGATGACTTGTTATTTCTGTATTAGTGGACTGATTTAATGAAGGATATAAGGGCAGCATCAATACTTTGTGATGGGCAAAACATGCTGAGAAGGGGAGGGGAGGTTTTGTTAAGAGAAAGTGAAATAGCTGGACATGAATACATTTTTCTAAGATCTTAGACAATGGGAATAGAATACCTATGGTCCTGGCATTAAGTTAATCATAAGAGCCTCTATTATGTTATGTGATGATACAAGATTATTTTCATACGTTAGGCACATATGATTCTTGAAATGATCTGTTGATGAGAATATATATTGAGTAGGCTATGGTTATCTTGAGGTATTGTGAGAACAGGTTGTCTGGAGGAATACTTTCTTTACAATAAGACATTAGATGTACATGCAGAAAGTGAACATCTTTTGGGGGGTAATCTGTGTGTGAAAGGAAAAAATCTTATATGAATACTGTAAGAAAAGCACTGCTATGCTTATTGAGGAAACTGTGTGCTTGTGTCTGAGATAAAAATGAAATAAATTACAGTTGTTCTTATTTCTTTCTCTGTCATCACAATCAAACAACAGGAGTATTCACAGAAGGTGACTATCTTTTGTGGAGTGAGGAGGCATGCTGCGTATGAAAACACAGACAGCCAAGTGATAAATGTGGGACTGAGTATTCATATGGCCTGCTTGGGAACAGTATATTTGTCAGAGGGCAATGAGCTGAGGCACTCTTTGTGGCCATTATGTCTTTCCTTTTTTTTTTACAATGAATGAAGGGAGGTGCACACAGAAAATATCCATCTTTTTGAGGGCATTTTCTGTGTGAAAGCAGAGGGCTAGTATATGATCAGCGATTGCTATGTGATCCTTGATATGACTGATGGGAGAGTATAGTGTTTGCGTCTGAGAATAATAAGGTGAAGTGTATTACTGAGGATATTATATTTTTGTAGTTTCTTCACAATCAAATGTGGTATAATCTCCCAGGAGCACACTCTGCCAGGATGGTATGAATGTGAAAGGAACTAGTATTAGCATTTGGCAGTTGTTTTGCTATTATAATTGCACAGCAGCCCTAATGGGAATATCTTTTGAGTCTGTTTACAACAGACATGCACATTTTTACTTTTTCTCACACAGGATAAATACTTAATACATAAAATAATAAATATATTTTGCTTTTTTAACATAATAATTAAACCAATGTTTATTTGTCTCTGGAAGGGATATTTTTCAGAATGCAAAATATTAATACAGAAAAAGTGAAATCAATGCTAGGAATTGTGACTTGGTGTTCAAAAATTCAATATGCAGCTGTTCTATTAACTCTGCTTAAAAGCACAGTTGGTAACTGAATATCCAGATTTGTTGTCCAAAACATTTTACTAGAAACATTAAACTATTGTAGAGATATAACCCTGTATTGATAATTTCCATAACTAATTCTGCATAGCCATTAGAAAGTGCATAGCTGACAAATTGCATTGTTCTTTGTTTCCATTAGGTGTAAGTATACAACTTTTGCTTAGGGTGACAGAAACTGCCACTATCTAGAATGTGGACTTATTCTTTGTCATCACATCTGAAATAACTAAAAAAAGTATGCTTTCCTAGTCAGAAAATAATGCCAATAACAGTGTTTGAACCTGACAAAAATAAGTAAATACATCCCTTGAATGCAGAAGACGTATCATATTTAATAAAAGCATGCAACAAAAGTACACTTGGCTACAATAGCGAGATCAGACTCTATGCTGAGCTGCATGTCAATCTTTGTGGGCAGATTTGTAATCTTAGATGAAATTTCACCTAAATATTCTGTTATAATTCCTTTATAAATTGCATTATGAACTCTCACCTGGAATTTGACACATGACCTTTTGCACATGGGTACCGAATACAAATGCCTTCCACAAGTCTATCGTTTTACAATTTACGCAGTTGCCATTAAAGGAATATATGATCTCTGATCAGGATGCACCGAAAATTTAATATCCAGAATTTACGTTTGTCAAATTATCATTACATCAAAAGTGATAACATGTTTTTTTTTCACCAGACAAGTCAACATTTCTGTTAATGCATATACAAAGAGATTTAAACTCCATATACTAACAAAGGCAGTGTGAATTATACTGTATAAGGCAGAACTGAGTTGCATTGAAATCCTTGGGGGTAGAATGGCCATTATGAGTGTGCTTTGTATTTCAGTATTCTATAAAATTCCCTGGAACTTTTATTATGAATTGACATATGGCCTCATATTTATACATAAGTACTACCTGTTGTGCTTGGGGGGAGACCTTTGGTATCATAGTTTGGCATTAAACTTGATCTGCACTGGGGGATGTGTAATAAATTGTCATGATGTTAGAAGTAAAATAGTAATGTATATTTCAATAGATAAGGCAGAGTTTTTGTTGCTGCATCTAGGGTGAGACCTAAACTCCATCTGTCGACAACGGCAAAGTGCTATTGTGTACATCTGGACTGCGGCATAGTGAAATCCTTGAGGCAGGTTGGCAGTCAGTCTTAAGTCCACGTTGAGCACTGGTATGCTGTTATAATTGCAAACACCCAACGTCAATACTCACCAACGACCAAATCCAAAAGTTGGCTGACAGTGGAATAAAGGCAAAAAATCTTCTTCAGAACAATTTTATTAGCGCTTTCGTTTAGTTGAATCACCAGATTTCTTCAGATAAGCTCCTAATACACCAGTTCATTATTTATATTACTTTAAAAATGTCACGTTATTACCAACCAATAGATATTCACATCACATAATTAAAACTTTTCATTAAACATATATTAATACATAAAGTTATAAAACCTCTAAAACATTCACTAATTTTACTTAATAATTCATTTTTCTTCTTATCTATCATACACTTTTAATTTTAAAAGACTATTTATTGATATCATATCATTTAGATGGGGGGGGGGTAGTTGCATTCAGATAGATTTGCCACCATGTTTTTTTGTTCTGCAAATTCAACTTCCAGGGTTCCCCTCTGGCATTCTTCACAACCTAATGTACTATCAAAAATTTAAAAACATGTGTTGGGTATTTTTTAAGATGTTTATACAATGCATTTGTGTCCTTTTGGTGGGCAACATCGTACATGTGTTCATATATTCTCTGAGACAATTTCCGTTCTGTTTTACCCACATAAAACCTTGGGCATTTCAGACAGAAAGCAATATATGCAACCCCTTGTGTATAGCAACTATATTTTCCTTTTACACAGATGGTTTTATTTGTTATTTGAACACTCGATCCATTAAATACATACTGGCATTGATTACACATCCCACAAGGACTCATCTTTCCTTCCTTAATACCCTGTACTTGTCTCTCCAAGGTGTTTTTAAAGTTTAAGCCCCTCCTATATACTACAGTTTGACTAGTTCCCAATTTTTCCACTAAATTTTTATCCATTTTAATTATATTCCAATTCATTTGTTTCTCTTATAATCATACTATTACTGTGATAAGTCAGCACAAAAGGGCAAAACAATTTTTTACTATTATTATTATTTCTGTTGTCATTATTACCATTAACTTCCATAAGCTGGGTATTTATGTCTATAGAAACTGTCTCTTCAACCAGGTTAATAGTTACCAAATTTTCATTATATTCCTTTAATAATGGTGTATAATACTCTTGTTCTTGCTTGCTAACTGCTTCACTGTGAATTTGGTTTACTATTCTCCTAGGATATCCCCTATTATAAAACATATTAGATAAAACCCCACACTCATCAATAAAATCTGTATGGTCTGAGACCATCCGTGCAGCTTGAATCATTTGCCCCTTCACTACTACCATCTTCACATGTATAGGATGGTTACTGGAGTAGTGTAAAAAGGTATTTGAGTGCGTTGACTTTCTATATATTTTAGATTTTAAACCTTGTCCACTTTCTTTCCTTTCTATCATTACATCTAAATACGCTACTTTGTCATAACTCACAGTATAGTTTAACTTAAGAAAGTCCGTTGAATTATTAATATAATCTATACATTTCGGAATTTCTGTTACAGGGCCCTTCCACATCACAAACAGGTCATCCAAAAACCTAACATACATATTAATATATGCAAAATAAGGACTTGGATACAAAAACTTCTGTTCCCACAATGCCATGATGACATTTGGAAAAAGGGGGCCACAGGCTGACCCCATGGCCACCCCTTCCATTTGTCTAAAATAATGTCCCTCAAAATAAATGTAGTTATAATTCAGGACTAAATCAACCAGTTGACTATATGTATTCATTTTATCCTGGTTTAAACCCATGATTTCACATAAGTATGAGGCAAACCAATCCTTACCTTGGTCATGGGGGATACTACTATAGAAGTCCTTCACGTCAGTTGTTATAAGGACTCCCTCATTCAATGGATTTAAACTATTACATAAAGTCAGAAACTGCCATGAGTCACGGCACAAGTTTGGGAAGTTACTTCTGTTTTTAATTGTTTGTCCAGAAATTTAGGTATATAGGTGGTTTTAGATTTTCCAGAATCCACTATAGGCCTATATGGTGGATTGATTGCATTTTTATGAATTTTAGGCACCCTAAAATTGCCGGGATGCTAGGCCATTCAATAGTCATATAGTTATATTCCTGGACAGTTATTTGATCTTGTGTAAGCATGTCAAGTAGCTCCCAATCAATTCTTTTATATCCCAAATGTATTTCATTAATTGAGACTTCTTCATAAGTCCCACTATATAACATTTGTAACATGTTTTGTATGTATTCATCATGCTGTACTATTACCATGCCCCTGCCCTTGTCTGGGCGCATAAACCTGAGGTCTCCATAAATCTTTAAATATTCTAGTATTTCTTTGTCTTTTTTAGACATAGGATCCTTACAATTGCTCTGGGCAAAATAATGTCTAAAATCAGTTTCACATATTCTCTCAAATGTTTTTAGTACTGGATGAATATCTGGGTTAAAAACACTAGGTATTCTTACATTACTACCAGGGTACACTTGAACTTGAGCATCATTATTAAAGACAGTATGTAAATTCAGGTTCCTAGTAAACATTTTCAAATTACAAATTAATTGAACCACATCCACTGGTTTGCTAGGGATAAAAGTATATCCCTTGCTAAATAAATTAGTGCAATCAACTGTTAATGGCACAGAACTGTAATTAAATACTTTAAAATCATGAGTAGAGTTTTCAATAATTTTACAGGTTGTTTCAACAGTCACCTCTAATAATTGTTGTTGTTCCTGAGACCATTCCTATGCTGGTACCAATTATTGTGCCCTGTTTGTGGATAGGGTCCTTGATATTATTGTTGTTTGCGGTTTCATAATCTTTCGGACCTCTGCACTTCTTGCTGGCCTAAAGGGATTTCTTCTACATCAGATTCTTCCATATCCCCATCGTTTTGCTGATTTTGTATTTGCTCCAAGTTGGAAACACCGTTGTTTTGACTTATCGGTGGCTTAGGATATGCTTTGCCCTGTTGGTATGCTACTTTATCTCGGGCAAGCTTTTTATTTTTTTCTGTTAATAATAGTGCCACACAATGAGTCGATGTCTTTGAAAATATTATCATATTGATTTTTATACCCCTTATACAAACTGTCAGTCACTGTTTTAGCATCTAGTTCTTTGATTTCTACATGCAAAATATCCATAGTAGTATTGTTATGTTTAACCAAGAGCTCCATGAGCTCGCAACCATGCCGGTCAAACATGGCAAGCAGTTCTTGATACAATAGGAAGTGTTCTATTAACCCCGTAGGGAATTTCCACACACGTAAGTCTTTCAGTACCTGTTGTAATTTTAAACATTTTCGAAAACAATTATTTTCTTGTTGTAGCTTTCTATAACTTGTCAATTTGGTTTTAAATTCAGTAAGCATAGAGTCAAGAATAGTAGCATTACCTGAGGTTACAGGCACTGTTGGTATAGTCCTATTCAGCCATGAGTCTAATGAAAAAGCACCCATTCTCTGCTCATGAATATTCATTGACCTTCCTTCCGCAGCTTGTTCTACTGATGCTGCTGCTGTTGTTAACCCATTTGTAGGAATACACACCTGTTCCCTCAGGATTTCTGGGGTATTTTGGAAATCAGAGCCCATATTGCTGTTACCGATAGTAGTAATTTGTCTCATCAGTTTTTGTACCAGGGAGGTTAAATTGTTCACTGATTCTTGGAGTTGTTTGAATTCAGTTGCTGTAACATCCCCCATGCCTTCCTTCTCACTGCCTGAAGCCATAAACTGCAAACACTCAACATCAATACTGACCAACGACCAAATCCAAAAGTTGGCTGACAGTGGAATAAAGGCAGAAAATCTTCTTCAGAACAATTTTATTAGCGCTTTCGTTTAGTTGAATCACCAGACTTCTTCAGATAACCTCCTAATGCACCAGTTCATTATTTATATTACTTTAAAAATGTCACATGTTTTTACCAACCAATAGATATTCACATCACATAATTAAAACTTTTCCTTAAACATATATTAATACATAAAGTTATAAAACCTTTAAAACATTCACTAATTTTACTTAATAATTCATTTTCTTCTTATCTATAATACACTTTTAATTTTAAAAGACTATTTATTGATATCATATCATTTAGACCGGGGGGTGGGGGGTTACTTGCATTCAGGTAGATTTGCCACCATGTTTCTTTGTTCTCCAAATTCAACTTCCAGGGTCCCCCTCATGAACTGGTGTATTAGGATGTTATTTGAAGAAGTTTGGTTAGTCAACTAAACAAAAGCATTAATAAAATTGTTCTGAAGAAGATTTTGTGCCTTTAGTCCACTGTCAGCCAACTTTTGGGTTTCGATGCTGTTATAATTTCCTGAATCTTTTTTTTTTTTTTTTTTAATGGTGTTGCTCCTTTTCTGAAGTAGCATATCCATATACCTGTTCTTCCACAGAGTGGTCAAAAAATCAAATGGAGGATGGTATATAGACTTTTTTCCTTTTTATGTATAGCAGCACTCCAAATAAGTAGCTCGTTTTGGAAGTTAGCATGTACTACGTATAAAGACTGCTAAAATGTGTAACTACAAATCTGTACTATCTATATTAGCAACAACATACTAGCAACTCCAAAAAAGTGAAAAAAAAATATCACAAATTCATTGACAAGTGTCTCAGTTGTCTTTGTCATCCTCATCCTCCTCTGTTTCATCCTGCAAGATTTCCTCCTCTTCCTCCAAGATTCTATCCTCAGACCACTCTCAGTTAAGAATAACCATGCCAGCAGGTCAGTTCCCAGTATACTGCCCTTACCTTCAGTTCTGTTTCCTTCTTATTTCTATATAAACTTCTTTATAATCTGAAACCTGGTATTGTATCTTTTGATTGGCTACCACAAACATTTCTGAAGATGGCTGTTATGGCCATAACCAAGCTCTCAATCATCTTTATCAATCATTCCATTAAATAAGATTTAGATCTGCAGTTTGGAAGATGCTGTAGTAGTATGTTTGCACAGTGATGGGATATTTACTGCAATAAATAGCTATTATCTTATTATTCTTTCATCTAAACTCTCAAAAAATAGGGAATTGTGTGCAATATCATCTTCTTCACCACTTGTGTTTTGTGACACAACATGTTTTTTGTCCTGGGCATGGAAAGACCACTTCAGCATTTAACACAGCAGACTATCTTTGTTTACAGTATAATAAGTGTCCTGTGCATTAACTGGAACTCAGAACAATTCTTTCCACCTGCTCTATTTGGCTAATGTGGGTTGGTAAAAATTATTACGACAGAGAGGGAACCTCCATTTCAGAGACTAGATAAAACCACACATTTAGCCACCTCATTTGTGGTAATAATCATGTTTCTGAATCAAAAAATGCCCTGTTTGACCTGGCCATGGTAGTGCTTTCCATACCAGCTCATGCATTGTAGTAACATATATCCCTCTAACACATGCACCCATGGTTTGCACAGACACACACACACACACACACACACACACACACACACACACACACACACACACACACACACACACACACACACACACACCTACCAAAGCAGCTACAAACAACCCAGTACATACAGTAGACGCTCATATTAACAGAAACACTCAGGTAGCTGACTGTTTGTCACTATTGATCACTTGCTGCATTTCCTGGCTTAGGCAAAGTATTCAGAACTTTGAATTGGATCCAACCATCAGAATAAGGCAGTAGTCCTAACAAGCATCAGGGAAGTCAGTAGTTTTGGGCCAGTGATATGCTGAGACAATGCTGTCAGGAGGGGAATTTATACTCTTTGCAAAACCTATGTTATGGGTATACACTTTTGGAAAATATGTGTGCTTCTTACATGGAGATACACCCATGGTATGGGCATGCCACCATGACACACATATTCATCCACAACATGCAGCTATGACACTGTTGTGTACCCACAGTACAGACATGTGGTCAGAAGATGGATAAGAATTGATGTTAGCTTCCCATGCCTGCACTAGATGCCAGAGAAACAGAAAGAAAGAGTGGCCTAATGGTTAAGGTGTTTGCCTTACAAACACAAGGTGCAGGGTTTGAGTCTCACAAGGGATAATTGGCTAGACTTAAAATGGCTCGCAAGAGCAGTTAGCCTAGTACTAATCTATGAACCTAAAAGAGAGAAATGTCCAGTATCTTCAAAGTATCAGTGTTGGAATTCCTTGTTTCCTTTCAGGTAGGAGTCTGACACTGATCCCATAACTCTTCCATCCTACAGGAAAGAACAACCCACCAAACAATTTCATTCCTCTTTACTCAGCTGTTAACGTCATTGACCCTAATGTGCCACTATCACCAACTTTTTAGACAAGAACCTGTCTTCTGTGCCATTAAGGCTAGAATAATTTAACTCTTTGTGTATAATTAAATTCTTGATAATCCAGAAGTCATTGTGCTATGTTAACTATTAAGCTAAATACAAAACAGAGATTTAGTCATCTTCAGACCCCTGACATATGACTGCAGGGCATATGGCCTTGTTCCAACAAGCTAGCCCTAAGGCATGTAGATATTGCTGCTTGAACAGTCTGAGTGAAGAAAAAAAACTTTCGTAGACAAACAAAGCTGCATAGCTTAATAGATCAGTGCACTCATATAATCCTTTAATCTTGTGTTTGACTCCATAGCCTCAGCCTTTATGCTTTGTCTGTCTGAACAAGTGAAATGTCTACTGTAAAAATACTGTACCTCCCTCAAAAAAAAGGCAATGTCATATTGGTCTTAAAATTAAAATGCTAGGAGTGTATTTTTTTCAGTATGAAGGACCTTAAACATTTATCGATTTAGCTAAGGGGTTCTGTAGGTCAGAAAAATAGAAAACCAGGGAGTGGGGCAGCTGACAGCTACTTGCAAATACCTGTGCTCCTGGAGGCATCTTCTACAATACTGGCCAATTTTTTCTCTGATAATTATGAAATGATAGACATTTCAGAAGCCCCTCTCCTAGTGCACAATCTAATTATGTAAGGCAAATAAACCAGTTCAGTTTAGGATCCATTGCTTTAAAAATGTCCCAGAGTACATCTGACATTCTGAAAACCCTTTTTTGTGGTATTTGAGTTGCACAGTTACTTGTATATGAATGTTGCACAAGGCCAGAAAAACAAAACTCAAATGTAACCAACCTCAAAGCACACAATGTTGCACAAGGCTTAGAACATTTTTAATACGTTACTACAAGTGCTCATTTAAATGAGAAGTGTACTTTTCTCTGGCATACAGTAAAGAAATCTTTCTTTTCCCTGAGTGTAAACATGCTTTTTAGACAAGAGGGACTTTGTCACATGTGAAATTTTGATGTCTCTCTACATATTCATAGTCGAGTGTTATTTTATGCCAGCTGAACAATTTTGGCAGTGTCTGAACTTTATTCGGCTTGCAGCTGAGTTGGAATTGCTTTTGGGAGTGCCATCTGTCTCTTGAGTGCAAAGCTGTGAAAACTTATTCACAGAAATAAGCACTTGTCTACAACTACTGAAGATTTATCTCTGTCTTAAATGTTGTGATGACAAGTGGAAACAAAATGGCATGTCACTGTGCAAGCCCTGTCTGCAGCTTGAGAAAAAGGTGTGTGACATTTCTAATGTTTACTTTCCCATCATTGATTTCTGTGAATCTGTTGGCAAGGGAAGCTATTTCTAATTCATCTGATTGCTGCCTGAATAACTGAAATTATTTGACAGACATGTTTAGATACTATACAGACATGTGCAAAATTGTTATATGTATGTGATCTATTTGATCTGCTTTATTTGAGTACAAACCTGAAAAATTAGGGATAGCAGATATGGAGATAAATACTGTTCTCCTGTATTACTTTTGTTTACCAAATAAAATACTCTGGATGCAAATATCTATTTTCAGGGCTTAATAAAGAACAGTGGTTAGCTCTGTGACTGTGTCACATTGTATTGAATTAGACATGTCTGAAGGGTTAAATTCATATGCTGATTGTAATATTAACCTGTATGTGAGCAGCCTAGATTTCAAACTCTACATGTGACCCTTAGAAGTTGAGCTGTGCCATCCTTCTGCTGGTGTCTGCTAACCCAGAATAAGTATTGTATTTTTTTTCTAGTGTAGTAGCATTTCTTGAGACTTGGAGCATATTTTCTTCTTACTATTACAGTTGAGGAAGTTTTGCATACTTTTGCTGCCCTCATTTAGGTTCTTGGGCTATTTAATTTACTGATTTCGGCTTTAAACTTTGCCTCTTCACTACCATTTCATAGCTGGTAAACTCTAATGAGATTAATGAAGAACTGCCATCTTCCTTAACTAAAGTTTGTCCTGATGTTGAAACCTATCGAGAATAAGGAAGCTACCTGCTCCAGCTGGTGGTGTATAAGTTGAATTAAAATTAAATTTAACATTAAAATTAAAATTAAAAAAATGTCAGCATAACCTGGAATGGCAGGTTTACCTCCAAGCCAGAAAACCCTGAGACAGAACACAGTAGCCCCTGTTAAATGTATTTTGAACCTCAGAAAGTTAGATCACCATATGTTTTATTGATGTTGGGTTTATTTACAGACGCATTTTGTAAAACTATATTCTTCTTAAATTTTAAAATGGATACTCACCTTAATGGGACATCTTTTCACTAAAGCTTTCATTATAGGTATGTGGTAACTCTTTGGAACATTATTTCTTTCCTGTTTTTCTTTCACATCATCTTGGTGCTGAGGTTATATGTAACCATCTAGTATGAACACATGCTATTGGAACATTTTTTACTAAAGCTTTAGGTATATATTTCAACTTTTTTGGAACTATTTAGCTACTTCTGACGATTTCTAATTTTCTGATCAAACCACGTGGTAAGAAGCTAGTTATTCTGACGTTTTTTTCATTTTAATTTTAATTTCAATTCAAGTTAGGTTGCACTAAATGAAGTGGGTGGCCTCCTTATCCTCGTTAGGTAAGATTTATCAGTTTGGGCATAAACTTATACTAAATATTTTTAGATCCTCTGTGTAGAGCTACTCACACAACATATGTCCCCAGGGAGATCCACAAACTCCTTGGCTACTCCTGTTTGTCTATTTAATCTGAATTTGAATGTCATGTTAGATAGCTTTTCCAATTGCCTCTATCCCATCAGGATTTTATGGCAATTCCGGGCACCCTCCCTTACCTAGGAGTCTGTTTAACAGAGAATGGAGCAATTAAATTCCATGCTAAGTCGGTTGGTTTAAATTGTAGAACATAAACTGCTTTTAGTGCTCACACTACCATAGTGGCTGTGCTTTTCCCTGTGCTTGCTAAGCAGCCTACAGTGGTCCTTTTCATTTTCCCTTAATTCCCCTTTTTACCCACTAAGCTGTAATGCATATGTTTCGCCACTAGGTGGCACTGCTTAACCAGTTATAGTGTAAAAGTCACTTTTTAACATATTTGTGTTTTCTCCCAAACAGTCCTCCCACTCTCTTAGGATACTTACCCTGCTGGCCTGCTTTGACTAGAGAATTGTTTTATTTCCTTTCTTTCCCCACACTCCTCAGCCTAGACTCATCTCTGCTGTTCCTGTAGTTTCCCTAAGCTCCCACATTCCAGCTACAGCTGGCTGATTGGTTTTCGCCAGCCACCTTCTCACCAGCTCTTCCCGCTCCGTTTGTCCTTCGGGCTTAATCTGCTCCCCTACCCGGCCCCCACCACTCCTACTTTTATCTCAACCCTTAACCCCTCCCTCTCTCACCCAACCAATCATCTCCACACTTTAACCCCTTCCCTTTGTATCTCCAACTGCCAAACTTAATCAGTCCAACCCCTCCCTTCAAAGTCTCTATACACATCTGTATCCACTCTTGTTATACACATATACAATCTGTCTAACTCCTTATATACTGCTAATATACGCATACACTCCTCTACCATGCCATGTCTGCTACCTCAAACTCTTCTCATCCCATCCATCAGCATATTTTTCTTACTCCCTTTATACCACACTACCTCCTACTCCTATAACCAACTCCCCCCTCCTTCCTATCCTACCCCCCCTATTGTGAACCTCCATCCTCATCCCACTAAAACGCACTTTCACAACATATCTGCCTCTTTAGTTCAACCCAACCCGCTCTACTACTTCAGAATAAAAAATGTTCCCCCATCAATAAAATACCAGATACCTAAACTAATACTTTTCTCTCCACAATAATTAAAGACTAAATTAAAAATACTACTACCTTTCCTCAACTACTTCTGCTTAGCAGGGGACATACACCCAAACCCTGGACCAAATACTTCCTCTAGTCCCAATCTCCTAATACAACCAAGAATAAATACCTCAAATTCTTCACCATCAATGCCCAGAGTCTAATAAATAAAGTAGCCCACTTTCATACATGGCTAAACTACAACCTACCCAACATTGTAGCCATTTCAGAAACCTGGCTAAAACCCCCTATATCCGACTATGAAATCCTCCCTCCTGGATTCCAAGCCCTCAGACATGACCGCTTAAATAGAAAAGGGGGTGGGGTGGCCTTAATCTACTCTAACCTGCTATCCATCACTCCCTACCATAATCCTATCCCTCCATTCAACAATGCAGAACTATTAATTGGCCTACTAAAAATGAATAACCATCAAAGCATTTGTATCATGGCCCTCTACATCCCCCCTGGTAATAATACCACAACAGTTGAAGAAATTCTCCTATGGACCTCAACCAATATTAAGCTAGAGACCTTCATACTTGGCAATGTAAACATAGATTGGAATAAAATCAACAACTCTAATCCCACAATATCCATCAATCTATTTAACTTTACCCAACTAACTAACTAACTCCATTAGTAGACCCAGCAAAACAAACCTGGATCCTAGTCTCCCATCCTAATAAAGTCTTAAACTTGGGCATCCTACCTGACTGTATAGGGGACCACCTGCCAGCTTTCATTCACTGAGCAGCCCACTCCTCTTCTCACCTACACCAATATATCCACACATGTAACCTTACAAACTTCAGCCCACAACTTTCTATAACTCCCTAAAACAAACAAACTGGAACCCTTTAAAAACTCATCCTCTAGAGAATGCCATAGAATTTTTCAACTCAACCTTCTTAACTGCCCTCACCTCCCTAGCTCCACTAAGAACAAAAAGAATAAAATCTAATACTGCCCCATGGCTAACCAAAGATACCAAAAAACGTATGCAACAAAGAGATAAATCCTGGAAAATATACCATCAAAACAAGCAGCCAGAAAATCTTCTTAAATATAAACAACTCCGCAACCTTGTTAAAAAACAAATTATCAGAGACAAAAAGTCCTACTATTTCAAACTCCAGCCTAACCAATCAAAAAACCCCAAACATTTCTGGAATTCCATTAACTCACTTCTCAATCCAGGTACCAAAAACAACCCCTGCCCTGACACCAGCAAATCTGATCCTGAAATAGCCTCTCTATTCAACTCCTTCTTTACCAACTCCATAGCAGAACTGACCAAGACCTTCCCTAACAACAACCCTTCCCCTCAACTAATCCAATCTTCCTCAGCCCCTACACCACCCACATCCCCCAATCCTTCTCCAATATTTGAACTTAAACCCATCTCAACCTCCTACATAAAAAAATACTCTCTAAACTAAAACCATGCTCCAGCGCCACTGACAATATCCCATCTTCCTTCCTAAAAATCGCTGCAGATGGAATCGCATTCCCCATTAGCATCTTGATCAATAGATCCATACAGGAATCTTATGTGCCCAAATTGTGGAATGCAGCCTTTTTTATACCTCTCCATAAAGAAGGCAAAAAGAATAGTATCTCTAGCCACCACCCCATAGCTATCCTCTCCCCAATCTCAAAACTTCTGGAAAAATGCATCCACCTTCAGCTTATGCCATTCCTAATCAATCACCAACTAATCACTCCAACCCAACATGGCTTCCGACCTGGCCATAGTACTATCACTGCCCTCCTCTCCTTCTTAGGCACAATAGGTCTTGCTCGTGATTCTGGAAAAATAGTATCAACAGTTCTACTAGATCTGTCCAAGGCATTTGATACCATCTCCCACACCCATCTCCTGAACCATCTTTCTAATCTTAATCTCTCCCAGAATACATTATCCTGGTTCTCAAGCTACCTCTCTGACAGATCTCAAGCTGTGAAATAGGGAAAAGGCACCTCAACCTTCCTTCCTACCCCCACTGGGGTACGCCAGGGATCCATACTCGGTCCAATGCTGTTCAACATCTTTATCAATGACTTCCACAAAGCCATACCCAACACCAAAATTGTACAATATGCAGATGACTCAACTTTAGTCTGCTCCACCTCTAACATCTCAGCTCCAAACAGTGACCCAAACTGCCTTCACCACTGAGAACTGGATGCTCCAAAACCACATCTCTCTAATTGCCAACAAATCCAAAATACTATTATTCTCTCCTTCAAAAGCTTTCCCTCTTGATAAAAACTCATTCGCAATTATTAGCCATAACAAATCTACTATAGAGGCTGTTCCCTTCGCTAAACTACTCGGGTTAACCATTGATGAACACCTAACATTTGATACTCACATCCAGCAAAACATTAAGAAAACCCATATAAAACTTGGCATGCTATACAGAAGCATCCACATTCTCTCTCCTTTTACTAGAAAAACTCTTGCCACTATCTATCTACTCCTCTCACTAATGTATGGTGCTCCTCTACTAACAAACATATCTGCCTCTCTCTCTTCCAAACTGGAAGTTTGTTATAATAAAATTGCTAAATTTGCCACCAAAGCCAAATACTCTTCCCATCATTGCACTGCCCTTCATTTGTTAAATTGGCTTGAACTCACCAACCACCTAGACTATCTTCAAATTACTGCAGCCCACAGACTAATTTTTCAACCTACTAAGTGCCCAGCACTAACCAACATCCTTCAACCTTACACCACTCAGAGAACTCTAAGATCTATTCACCAAAATGTAATCACTGTCCGCAAACCCAATCGCCCTGCTGGTCAGCTTCTTCTATCCTTTTCCTTAGCTAAAACATGGAATTCTCTTCCTTCCTCTCTAAGGACTTGTGAAAACTTTGAAAACTTTAAAACTCAGCTACATTCCTACCTTTCCTCTAATTGGAAATGCAACTGCACTCTCCTCACCTAGCCTAATAACCACCCCACTCCATCCTGAATTACTAAACTCCTGACTAACTCTGAGTACAAGCTAACCTAAGTTAAATGTACATATTGTAAATAGCACATTCCACCTTTTATCTCTTCTACAACTAATTCATTACTCTCACTTTCAATTAAATCACCGCTGCCATCTTAAATATTTAGATACTATGTAACCAAAAAATGATTCCTGTTCTCTAACATGAAATGTAATTGCAAATGTATCTTCTTTACTATGATTGTATCTGTAACTAAACTATGGAATGCAGAGCTTTTCTCCCCGGGCCTCCACTGGAAATGGGCTCCCTCAGCCCAGTGGACCTCCCCGGTCACGAAACTGGAAATAAATAAATAAATAAATAAAGAAAGAAAGAAGATGGGCAAAAGCAGTGCTGAAACCATCTGGCCAGCACATTTAGATCACTCTTACCTGCTTCTCAGCATAGGGCAACCTGGAAGTAGGTTGAGTTACTCATTTGGCTTGGTTGACCAGCACAGCTTAAATAAAGTTTTCTCCTACTGGACTTGTCACCTCTTGGAGTGTGTGCAGTCTACAATAGATGGCACAGTACAACCAAGCTACAAATGTGCACTACTGGGGTGACAATGGAAGTCATACACCTGGGTTTCTAACAAACACTTAGGTACACTGAGGTTCTCAGGTATTTTTTCCACACATCTCATGCTGTATAGACCACATAATATTCTAACGATACATCACCACTGTGTTTTTTTTTGAAAGACAGATTCCTCAGCAGTCATTAAGTTTAGGGACCCAAATCTAAGCATTATAATGGAAGGGCACCCCATGGCAGATCTGATCAAGCGTAGGCAAACGCTCATTAGAAGAAAACACAGAACTCACAACCTCAGGCACCTTTCGACTACTTCACTTAATAGATATTGCGTTTAATTGTAATGACTTAAATGCTTTTCATACCAGTAGTGATTAACTCCAAACATTCTTTTCTGGGACCGAGTATCTGCTTTGTTAAAGTTATCCAGGAGGTGTGACTTTGGCTTCACTCTTCCACTCCCTGTGGGCACTCCCCCAGAGAATAATACGCCCCAGGGACAGCCAGAGCAGAAATATATAAATAAGTGTTTCTTAGCCAGATGTAACTCAAACAGTGCTTATCTGCACTGATGACTAATAAAGACTAAGAAAAAAAAAGATCTGGCTCTGTAGATTCATCTTCTAGCTTTTGTTAGCTTTTTTACTTCCATTAGGATTGTGAGGAGGGCCAGCAGAAGGATCTGTCTTCAACAACACAGCTAGCTAAAATCTCATTTTATTATTCACCTGATGTAGCAAGTTACAGACTACTGGGATTTTTAACCATCTTATCATATGTGGATCCTGCTTTAACAACTATGGGTTAGCAACTCCTTTGGAGTTTTGTATTAGGACTTGTTTAATTGTTTTTAGTAGATTTTGCTTGCCACTGGCTCCCTCTCAGATTGCAAGAATTCCCACAGTGCTCATAACACCCTTAGGTATTTTTAAAATCAGCATCTCTAATGTAGTAATTATTATTGTAATGACTAGTACCTGGCAGTGTGAACATTGGCTCTAGATGATTGTTACTGTTTATGTGGCATCTTGATCCCAAAAGCAAAAAACGGGAAAAAAGGATTGTGGATGATAGGATGGAGTATCATTTGGCTATACAGGTAGCACACCTGCTTTTCATATCACCAAGATCAGAAGGATGTAGATTTTGTTTCTCATCGGTTGCTTGATTTTATTTTTCAGTAGAGCAGCATACAGGGGGTATTTCACTTATGAACTGCTATCCTTAAAAGTGAGTCATTAAACCAAGGTTCCATCTGTTTAAGTTGGTGGTAGCTTAGTTGGATATAAAATATCTCATGGTACTTATCAGAGTAGAGACTTTTGTTAATGATTTTACTGTTTGCATTTCTCAGGTATTCGTTACTAATTCAATGATGGAAAATAGTGTTTGTGTTTGTCATTGCTTCATCAGATAGCAGAAGACATTTTGAAAGGGCAAGCTAAACAACGAAGAAACAAAAATTAACAATAATGTCAGTATACAATACATAATCTAAACTTTTGTGTAAATGTCATATCATTTTACTATGTTGTATTTCTCTCTGTCTTTCTAATGAACACTTAGCGACACTGAGGCTCTCAAGCTTTTATCATACAGTACCCATTTACATCTTTTCCAAATGTACTAAACATGGAAACTTGTTCCATCAAATCAAAATGCATAATAACACAGTAAAGCACCAATAACTCTCCTAATCTTTGACAATACGTACCAACAAAATCATCGTAAAATATTTCATTTTAGCACTAAAGACACACACAAACCAACTCAGAACCAGCAAAATATTTAAACTGCAAAGCAAATCAACTAAGTGATAGCACATGCAACATAAAACCACAATACACTATCCAAACATCAAAATATATAAACTTCCAAGCCCAAAATATATAAAAAGTTCAGTAACAAACTCCAGCCAAATGAAATAGCAAACATTTTCTGTTACCATATAACTAAAATAATCTGCTTCAAGTAAATCAGCAAACCACATTATCACTTGTATATTTTTGTAGCCAGATCCAAATACATTGTTGAATTCACCAATAAATCCACCTACAAGAAAGAACAAACAGAATTGATTATTTTGGTAGTATCTAGATGGTGCCCTTTTGGAGGTTTGAGATTCTACAACACAGGTCCTAAAACTTTGAAAAACTATGCATGATTTTTCACACGTAACTTGAAACTGTGAAATATGCAGTTGCACTCAAATATGTTTTTACATAGCACAAGCCTCCCTGCATTTCCTGATGTGGAAACTGTATCTCCACACCCCATCTATTTACATATACTGACTTTCAGATTACTGCATCCTTGAGAAGGGGAATTCTTCAAGATGCAACAATTTTGGATTCTGTATATATTTCTCCACCAATTGTAATTTAATTTTTTGGAATTTTAGAACTCTATTGGACTTGAATAAGCAACAGGACTGCACTTTTGAGTTGCATCTCCCTTCAAGAAGATCCATCTGCTGCAGATATATCCATACACATGACCAGTGAGCCTGACTGTACACTTAAATATCTCCAGAGCACTACTGATTACAGGTGAGAAACTATGGAAGCATACAGAGATAAAACAAAACACAAATAATGCTAAAAAATTAGCAACATCAAAGTGTGGAGAGATTAAGCATTTATATTCCCTTTAGTAATTTATAAAAACACACACACACACACACACACACACACACACACACACACACACACACACACACACACACACACACACACACACACACACACACACACACACACGTATGTGTGTATGTGTGCGTGCGTGCGCGCATGTGTGTATGTGTGTGTGTATATATATATATATATATATATATATATATATATATATATATATATATATATATATATATATATATATATATATAGATACATACAAAATATAAAAAGTGTGTGTATGTTTAAAACAGGCAGAACTAAATGTATACATGCAAGCTGCTAAATCTCTCTTTCACTAGTATAGGAATATTCTATAAAAGATTATTACTATCTTCCTACATGTTATCCCAAAATACTGCCACAAAAGTTTTTCCATTGCTGCATTATTCTTTGTTGGATTATCTTATACTGAACTTTGCATGGAGGCTTTGCCCTCAAAACCATCCTGAGTTATATTCAAACTCTAACATTGCAAAACAGCAAAGACTCTGAATAGCCCATAAAGACGGAATCACTGCAGGCCTGTATCAGGCAATACATTGGCCGTGATTATTGCCCACCCTGATTTGTAAGAGACATAATACAGAACATTCTTATGCTCTTATCAATGCATACATAATACATAGTAGCACAATAACATCATATGATTATAAGAACAGCATTTGATTATTAACACAAGCAAAATACTCTGAGTTGGCCACACAGCATCAGAAGTACCATATAGATATTTACACACACACACACACACACACACACACACACACACACACACACACACACACACACACACACACTCTTTCACTTTACAGTTGTAGAACTGTCACCAAAATGAAACAGAGTATAGTCGAACAAAGGACAACTATGGTACATATCAGCAAACTTATGTCTTGAATCACTGATTTTATAACACCTTCTAAATGAAAGGGATTCATGAAAAAAGAAGAACTTTCCAACACTGTTTTTCTTATTTATGCTTTAATAGCATTTTTCATTGGTACTTTCAATCACTTTTCTAGTCTTAATCACACCTTTTTCTGATTCATGATTGCAGTCTTTTATGCCACGCACCTTATCTTGATTTGCCTTATCCTTGATGTAGAACAGAGCTTGTGTGCTGTATCTTTAAGAAACTTTTCCAGGACTGAACATTCAGATAAATACCAAGCACTTGCTGATTTCTGTGCCATTTTGAGAGTGCAGCCAGAGAGTGGTCATGTATGAGTGTAATAGCTAGTTTGTATATAAATTTATGTAAGTCAAAGTTAATAAGCCTCAATCCTGATGTGTTTGTACACAATAAAGGTGCTTGAACAGAACCCACGAAGTCTCATCTATTGTTTGCTGACTAGACTAGTGACACTTGATATCAGCTTTTACAGGATGTTTTGCATATGCTAACCTTCAAAGTAAATTCTGCGTCTTGCTACTGTGTTTACTTGTTCCTTCTTCTTTTACTGCTTGCAGCAGACTGACGTGCTACTTTTCTGTCATAATTCCGTATTACTTTTGCATTGCGTACCTACTATTTGTTTTTTGTTTATGTTTGCAGCAGACTGCCATGCTACTTTTCTGTCATAATTCCGTATTACTTTTGCATTGCGTACCTACTATTTGTTTTTTGCTTATGTTTGCAGCAGACTGCTGTGCTACTTTTCTGTCATAATTCCATATTACTTTTTCATTGCGTACCTACTATTTGTTTTTTGTTTATGTTTGCAGCAGACTGCTGTGCTACATTTCTGTCATAATTCCATATTACTTCTCCATTGCGGACATACTATTTGTTTTTTGCTTATGTTTGCAGCAGACTGCTGTGCTACTTTTCTGTCATAATTCCGTATTACTTCTCCATTGCGTACCTACTATTTGTTTTTTGTTTCTGTTTGCAGCAGACTGCCGTGCTACTTTTCTGTCATAATTCCTTATTACTTCTCCATTGCATACCTACTATTTGTTTTTTGTTTATGTTTGCAGCAGACTGCCGTGCTACATTTCTGTCATAATTCCGTATTACTTCTCCATTGCGTACCTACTATTTGTTTTTTGTTTATGTTTGCAGCAGACTGCTGTGCTACATTTCTGTCATAATTCTGTATTACTTCTCCATTGCGTACATACTATTTGTTTTTTGCTTATGTTTGCAGCAAACTGCCGTACTACTTTTCTGTCATAATTCCGTATTACTTCTCCATTGCGTACCTACTATTTGTTTTTTGTTTGTTTGCAGCAGACTGCCGTGCTACATTTCTGTCATAATTCCATATTACTTCTCCATTGCGTACCTACTATTTGTTTTTTGTTTATGTTTGCAGCAGACTGCCGTGCTACATTTCTGTCATAATTCCGTATTACTTCTCCATTGCGTACCTACTATTTGTTTTTTGTTTATGTTTGCAGCAGACTGCCGTGCTACTTTTTTGTCATAATTCCGTATTATTTCTCCATTGTGTACGTACTATTTGTTTTTTGTTTATGTCCTCAGCGTCCATTTTCATGCTTACTTTCTATCCTCCATCTTTTTATCATTTCATGAGTATCTTTTCCTTCTTTTACTTCATATCTCCTTTTCCATTCATTCATCCATTTCCTGGATCATTCTTTCTTACTTTCATGTCATTATTTGTCTTAGTAACTTAACTGTCTGCTTTTTGCCATTAATTTATAAAAATAATACAAATGAAAACTATTGAGTTAAACAAACTCTTTCATCCTTAACTAATACTCTTCTCTTAACTGAGTGCAACCTCTTCCTGATGTTCATTTAAAGCAACTTTTTAATAACTTGATTTTATTGAGATTTGGCAACATATGCAATCCTGCTGAAAATGTTTGCTAAGAAAAATTCACTCTATAACTTGCCTTTTTATTACAGCAAACATAGGTTCATAGATCAGTACCAGGCTAACTGCCCTTGCGAGCCATTTTAAGCCTAGCCAATTATCCCTTGGGAGACTCGAACCCTGCACCTTGTGTTTGTAAAGCAAACACCTTAACCATTAGGCCACCCTCCCAACATTTACTGTTTGCTCCCTTACTTCTGTTACTTCCTCCCACTTTCTTCTACCTTGTTTACTCCTCACAAGTGTGTGAAATACTGTTGTCTGTTTTGTGCTAAATCTTTATCTATACCTTTAGAGAAGTGATAAGCAAAAAGTACTGGGTTAAGCATGCTTAAATCATCTTCATCTTCAGTTATATGTTTCTCTTAATTAGGTTTAACCTGCTGTCCATATGCATTATAAAAAATCCTGTTAAGTTAGTTTCTTACACTTCTGGTAACACAAGCCTGCTAAAGACATTGGGCTGGATTCATTAACACCTACATGAACTGTAACAATTGTGTTGGTGGCACGGTGCTCCACCAATGCAATAGTGTGCTATTTGGTATTCATTAAGTGGCTCTACATAATGTGTAGAGCTGCCAAACATAGGAAAACAGCAGAATGTGCTAATGAAAGCATAAAGAGCTGAAGTACATGCTAATTAACCAGTCCACCATGGCACTGTGGCAGAGCTATTCAGGAAGCTGTAAAACAATCATGTACACTCTGTGTAAGTTTTTGCCAGGTACACCAAACTCTTTGGAATACAGGCATGATTACACTTAGGAAAAAACTCAGGTTGGGGGTTGCTGCCGCTATTATTATGCTGTATGTGCAACAGGCTTTACAGAATGGTGCTGCTGTTGCTGCTGGCAGACCTCATTTGACTTTTCAAGGACTGTATGAAACAGAAGTCATTGAGAGACAAGTGGTGGACAAGGAAACACTGGATATATGCAACCTTTGCCGCTCCCACTTAAGGCCATGGGGAAATCATGGAGAATCCATTCTAGTGGAAACAAAGGTACATTTACCATTATGTATGCTAGCTGCTGGTACTTTTCTGAGACCGCAGGAGATATATTAGGGATGTCAGAGACATCAGTCTCTGGAATATTATCATCCATCAATCTACAACCCTTTTTTCCCATTTTTGCACTTTAGGGGCGGGCTATCACTTCAAAAGTGACAATCATCTATAGCAAAGGTTTACACAGCCAGGTGGCAAGCCCTACCGTGGTAGTTCTTTCACACCACACACTCTCACTCACACTCAGACCCATGGACAATTTAGAATATTCAATTCACCTACTGCATGTCTTTGGAATGTGGGAGGAAACCCACACAAACACAGGGAGGACATGCAAACTCCACATGGAAAGCACTCCAAATGAGAATCAAACCAAGGAACCTCTTGCTGTGAGGTGGCAACACTGTCCATTGCAGCACTGTGCCATATGGCTCTTCTAGCCTCTAGAATATTACATCAGTTTTTAAATGCAGTGCAAGGGAGCATATCTGTTTCCCATGAACCCCACTAAAGAGAGCAAGAACCACATAGGCATTCTATGCAGTAGCACACTTCCCTGAAGTATTGGGAGCCATAGATTGCACACACATAGGAATAAAAGCCCCACAGGGTGAACAGTGAAGGAGGTACATCAACAAAAAAGGTTTCCACTCTATAAACTGTCAGGTTGTGTGTAATGCCCAAGGAATTATCTACAGTGTCTGTGCAGGGAACCCAGGCAGTTACCTCAACTTGCTCATATGGCACACCTGTGAGCTATACACCAGGTTTGCTAGGGGGTGACATTCCTCAGCGGAATCTAGTGGGGGATGCATATTATGCACTGGAGCCCTGGGTAATGACATCCATGAGAAACCCAGATGATCCCACTAAGAAAGGATACAACAAGGCCCATGCTGAAACTAGCAATATCATAGAATGTGTGTTTAGTTTGCTTCAATCAAGATTCTCGTGTCTAGACATATCAGGAGGTGCACTGCATTACAACTTGGGACTGTGCTGAAATAATTAGCTGTGAACATAATTCTCAGGAAACTGCTTTGACAAGTGCGACAAGGAGCAGGACCATAGTTGCAAGGACAACTGGCAGGGCCAGCAGCAGCTACAAATGAGGAGTCTGAGAGAAAATCATCAGTTGCAGATGGTGCTGGCAGACTGAGGTGTTTACAGTGTGCCCTGGCAAAGGATGGTACACACAGTCCCTACCGAGGTCAAAGCCTAAGATCCCATGCACATATAAATAGGAAAACTGATGTCTGTCTGACTCCACAATCTTTACTTAACCATGTAATGGCTGTGTTCTGATAGCATCAGATGGGGCAATGCTCAAGGGTACAATTTGTAACTGCAGTAATGACAAGATAAGTGTAGAACCTGTAAAGGAAAAAAAAAAAAAAAAAAAAATATATATATATATATATATATATATATATATATATATATATATATATATATATATATATATATATGTGTGTGTGTGTGTGTATACATATATATATATATATATATATATATATATATGCATATATGTGTATATATATATATATATATATATATATATATAAAACTGATTATTGTCATATGGAAATGTGTATAAGCCCCTAAGCAGAGCATCTTCTGAGGTGTACAGTTATATTGGTAATATATAGTCACGTATTAGAAACAACAGTGTGCCTCAAGCATTTTAGTTGACCACTGTCTATAAAATATGGACCAGATCAATTATGCCATCATTTGCAAAACTATACCAAGAAGCAAGACTGAAGTATCAAAGTCTTTCACTACTGTAATGACAATACTAACTGAAATATGACTTGCTTCAACAATTATAGTAGGAATCATTCATAAATGAGTAGAAACAAGAAAGCAACAACTTTTGCTCTGAGATACATATTGGCAAATCCAATCTTGTGAACAAGCAAGCATTAGCTATCCACTGTGTGCATCAGACATATATGCAACCCAAAGGCATGTGCAAAGGGCAGGGCACTGTCATCATCATTTGCATAGGGTGAGGTTGAGGGGAGGGCAAGGCTAACACCAAAGAAGTGTGTGTGTGCAAGTAAGAAACCATGTATCTTCCAGAGTATACAGTGTTCAGGACCAGTAACAAAAGATGTATAGTAGTCAGCAGCACTGTTTAAATGGTTTGCATGTGCATGAAGTAGTATGGGCAACTCAATTTTTTTTCAGTGTGTGTGTGTGTGTGTGTGTGTGTGTGTGTGTGTGTGTGTGTGTGTGTGTGTGTGTGTGTGTGTGTATGTGTCTGCATGGACACAGTCAACCACTGTGCTAGCACTACAGCTTGGCATCTTAGACAGGTGAGAACAATGCATGGTAGACTACTCAGTTCAGCATCATCACCCCTGACCATGAGAACCACTTCTGCTATGAGCTGCACTGCTACTTCCACAGCCCTGGGTAGAGGTCAGTGTGTTACCTGAATGTGAGCAATGTCTGTTGGGCTGGACAATCTCTCATCATGACTACAGCCAGACCCATGACTCTGTGGTCTACCATGTCTAGGTATGGACACTGTGATCAGACAGTGCAGTGTGTGTCACTATGGGACTGTGATCTTGCACGGCCACATCTGAAGATGGAGGCTGTCCAGTTATGTGAATGTCTGCCCTCCCCCAACAGATATTCTATTACAGAAACATCCTGATCCATTGGGTCATTCATCCTGTCTAAAGTGTTGCCCACATCATCAGGGAGTAATTTGTGTCACAATGCATGACGTTTATTACTCTCACTATTTCTTCTGAGGCCCAGGTGGAAAAATGCCTGTGCCTCCACTATGGCTCTAAAAATACATGTAGTGGCACCTAATGGCACACCAGCTTCAAGAGGAGAGTGGACAGCAGGCCTCCTTTGGCACCCCTCCAACCCTCATGTGGCACCCAGCCCACACAGTGGCTACTGGGAGAAGTAACCAGCTCTGTAACTGGAGTAGCCACATTAGCCCAAAAAAACGATCTCAGTCTCAACCTACATTTTTCTTATAATAAAGGTATGTTTAACTTCTTAACAGATGCTAAAGATACAAAAAATTTGCTGTAGAATAGACATGAATCTACCTTGTATATAGTATTATCTTCTCAACTGTGGAGACATACATCCTAACCCAGGCCCATCCTCTAATCCTAACCACAAGAGTAACCCCAAAGATTTAACCATACTTACACTGAACCTTAGAAGTACATGTAATAAAATACCCAAACTGCATGCCTGGATTAATCAAAATAAACCCGACATACTAGCCCTTACCAAAATATGGCTACACCTGAATGTAAAAGACTCTCAGATAATACCTCAAAACTATGCAATAACCAGAAGAGATAGAGCTAAAAGGGAGGAGGAATAGCCCTTCTGTATCCCTCTACTTTCAGCATCGCACCCTACACCAGTAATATCCCCATCTTTTCTAACGCTGAGGTACTAATCTCTTTTTTTAAACTCAACACATCAAAAAGGATTTGCATAATAGTAATATTTATCCCACCAGGTCACAATATACTAGTGTTGGAAAATATTTTAAACTGGACATTCCAAACAATAAACCTTGAAACAATAATCTTAGGAGATGTAAATATAGATTGGCAAACCATAGCTTTCAACTCCCCCGCAAATCGTATAAATCTGCATGTTTTTTCACAGCTTATAAATATTCCAGCAAGATTCACTAAAGATCTTATCTGCCAAACCACCCTAGACTGGATCCTAGAATCCCACCATGCCAGTTACCCCTCTTCCGGTACACTGTCTAGCTCCCCGAGCAATCATCTGCCAGTTTATTCCCTTAGAACAAACTCCCAATAACTGACAGTACACACTGTAAAATCAGTTAGGAACTCAACTAATTTTTATCAGCATAAATTCAACAGTCTCCTACATGAAATAGACTAGACACCCCTTAAATGATTACCCCTTAATGATGATGTACTATACTTTAATAATGCCTTCCTGCACATACTTAATACCCTACCTCATATTCATTTGAAAAGAATCAAAAAGAATTCAGCACCATGCCTCTTTAAGGACTGTAAACCCCTGATGAATCAAAGGGACCCAGCCTGGATGACCTGGAAATTAAACAAAAAAGAACAAAATCATGTCAATTTCAAAACACTATGTAGCAAAGTGATAAAACTGATCAACAGAGATAAGAAGTCATACTATTCCTAGCTTCAGCTGCAGCATAAAATCAACCCCCATAAAGTTTGGCACTCCATATCTTCTCTACTTAACCCTGGAACAAACAGAAAACACACCCTATCACCTGATACCCCTCCATCACAAAACTTTAACAAGCCCTTCATAAAATCAATATCAGACCTACTAACACCCCTAATGCTGGCACCCCAACCCTTCAGCCTATTCAGACACCAACCTTAGACCATCAACTACTTCTAACCTTTTCATTAATAACCCCCCTACTCAACAAAATGTCATACAAACCCTGTTTCCATTTCAGCCCATACACACTGACACCATTAAGAAACTGCTACAAAAACTAAAACCCTGCTCCACCTCAACTAATAATCTTCCATCACACTACCTCAAACTGTCTGCAGTCTCAATCACCTACTCAATCAGTATCCTTATAAGTAGGTCTTTATCCGAATCAGAAGTACCTATCATATGGAAACAATCTCACATCACCCCCATTCATAAAAGTGGCAACTCTTTGAACCATCCAATTTCCATCCTATATCCATCAAATTCCCAAGAGAGGTAGCCATCAGCAGGTAATGCAATACCTATTGCAAAATAATCTTTTAACCAAAACCCAACATGGTTTCCAACCCAGCCACAGTACAGCTACAGCTCTATTATCCTTTACAGACACCATGAACACGGACAGAGATGCAGGATGCCATACAGACTCAGTTTTTCTTGATCTCTTCAAGGCCTTTGACACAGTGTCTCACCCCTTACTATTGAATGCACTGTCTAACTTAGACTTCTCAAATAACACAGTAAAATGGTTTCAGAGCTACCTCAAGGATCATAAACAAGCAGTGAAAAGGTCCAATGAACTCTTGCTCTTTCTGCATAACCATACTGGAGTACCACAGGGCTCCATCCTCGGACCCCTACTCTTCAACATTTTCACAAACAACCTTCACACTGCCTCTCACCCTAGAAACTTCATTCAATATGCTGATGATTCCACCATAATCTGTACTGCTCAATCACTGCCAGAACTACTTTCAAAATCTCAGCAGTCCTTTACTGCTGTTGAATCCTGGCTAAGAAATGCCCAACTCTTTCTTAATCCAAACAAGACAAAACTAGTACTCTTTCATCCCACAAACACCTCCACTGTCACTAATCATTTCAACATGCTTGCATCTGACAACACTGTCATAGAAATAGTGCAGGAAACCAAACTTCAAGGAGTTATCATTGACAATAAACTTTCATTCGACCCCCATATACAGCAAATAAAATTTATTAAAAACTGGGATTTCTATATAGAAACAAGAATTTCTTTACTGCAGCAACCAAAATTATCCTTGCAAAAACATTTTTACTTCCCTCCCTTCTTTACAGTGCTCTTATCCTAACTAACAAACTTCTCTAAGCAAGATGAAACAGTGCTACAACAAAGTTGCAAAGTTTGCAACAAACTCTAAATATCACACACTCCACTATAAACTGCTACTAGAACTAAACTGGCTTGAACTCCCCTACCAACATGCCTTTATTCACCTATCCACCTTGCACAACCTCATTTTCAAGCCTGCTGCCTGCCTTGCACTAGCCAATCTAGTCACTCCTTAGACACCAAATCGATTCTTACGATCAAAACACAAAAATCCCTTAGCTATCCCAAAACTTACAAGAAAACCAGGTCACTCTCTGCATTCATACTGTCTCTCTATACAATGGAATTCACTACCTCTAGCTAGCAGGTCTATGCCTGGCCTAACCCATTTCAAAGCCTCTTTAAAAAATCATCTCAAAAGTACATGGCTCTGCTCCTGCATAAACTTTGCCTAATGCTCAGGTCTTCCTCTTCTTCCACCGTAGCCACATCCTCCTCTTCTGTCACATTTTAAGCCCTCATAGTTTGCAAGATCCTAAGGCTCTCCTAACTCCTTCTCTGTTTCTATACCATATCCTTAAGCTACTGCTCAGACTGTAATGTCTCTGTTCTTCTTAACTCTCTCTCACTATCTTTCTGCATTACTAACTTTCTGTTGATTATTTTCTTAACTGAAACCAGCATTCTATTTTTTCATGTACTATAACAGTCAATGCCATACATTGCACTACCTATATACTATTTTTGGACACTATCTACTCATAGGCTATGTACGGTGAGAATTACTATTATTGTACATACTGCTTTAACTCTATAGAATATATTGTAGTATATATTGCAGTATATATTGCAATATCTTGTAGCATAGTTTATGTTCTTTCAACCAATTTTTATATAGTATTTCTAATGTCATTTTTGTATTGGATTATACTGCATTTGTATTGTACTGTACCTCCCTGGACTACATGAAAAGAGACATTGAGGAGCTCTCTGATCTTGATGCCCAGGCAGGTATGACCCTAGCCCTGAGTAGCATCCTGCCATCACCCAGAATGATACCACAGTACAAGGACAAAATGATTGACTTCAACAATTGGCTACGCTTCTGGTGTCATTCTAAGGGGATCCGGTATCTGTCTGCCTGGGATGATATGCTCGACAGACCACGATGCTTTGCCAGAGATGGGCTGCACCTGTCGCCCTTGGGATTCTGGATACTGGCTAAGGCTCTTACCACCCCTATAGTGCCTTTTTTAGGCAAGGCTCAAATGGCAAATTCACCACCGTAACAGGTACAAGCAAGCAAAATCTGAGGGTAATGCTATTCAATTCTAGAAGTCTAAACCTCAAAATGCACTCACTCGAGGCACTTCTTAAAATACAGAACATCGACATCTGTGCAGTGACAGAGACCTGGTTCAAGGCTCCAGAGAGCACCCCTGCATTACCAGCCTGTAATTCATAACACACCTTTTGGCCACCTAACCTGATCCGAAACACTAAAGGCGGAGGCGTGTCCATATTCATTAAGGATATCCACACCTCCAGGCTAGTTGCTCAGCGTAATGCATCCGAGATTATCCAAGTGCAACTAACTCTGGGCAAGTCCACAATCCAAGTTGTAGCTTGCTACAGATACCCTACCATGCCCCCAGGATTCCCACTCCTCATTTTTTGATACACTGGTAAATATTAGGGTACAACCCAACACCCTAATAATGGTCGATTTCAATGACTCCACCATTAACTGGGAAAACTACTCATGTACCAACTCTTTTGCTCAACATTTTCTGGAATTCATAAATTCCAATGCCTTGGATTAACTTATTCATACCCCCACCAGGGGCAGCAATATCCTAGACCTGGAACTTATAAACAAAGACATTGCTAATCTCCAAACTCTGGACCCCATTCAGTTCGGGTTTGTAAAAGGCAGCTCATGTCTCCTAAACCTGACAGACTTCTTTGTCAGTCACCAAAGCTGTAGACCTGGGTAAGGTGGTTCACACAGCCTATCTAGATCTCGCCAAGGCTTTTGACACCATCCCCCACTCTGGAATTATAGATAAACTTACTAACTAGGTATAAATCCCTATATCACAAAATGGGTTGCCAACTGGCTCACTGACAGGACCCACACTGTGAAAGTAGCAGACTCCAAATCCGACTTCAGACCACTAACAAGTCCTAGGTCCTCTCCTGTTTGGTATCTACTTCTCTGAAGTACAGGCTAACACAGAAGGTCTTTGGCTAACAAAGTTCGCAGATGACTGCAAACTAGGAGTCATAATTAAAACTCCTAACAATGTGAGCATCCTACAAAAGGGCCTCACTGAGACAGATGCCTGGTGTCAAAGCCATGGCCTCAAACCCATTGCCAAAAAGTGCATTGTCATACACTTTGATAAAAACTCTGTACCCATGAACTACCACATAGTCAGTAGTTTACACACATTTCCTAAGAAGAAAACATTTAACTGTTCTCACAACTCCCTTATCCCAGTTTTGACAGAAACATCTTGTATGAGACACACTGATGAGATCATCCTGACAAAATTGCATCTCTTCGCCTTAATAGTTAGCCTTCTCCTGTGGTGCTTGTGATTAGTACAGTGCCCTCTAGATTATGTAGCTAGAGAGGTAGGGGATTCCGTGCCTAAGATGGAAAACATGCATGTATGTGTGTGTGTGTGTGTGTGTGTAATGCTTGTTGCTGTCTCCACTTCCCCTGAAGATAATGTATTTAAATATGCACAAATCTCCATTATAACGATTTTATGGAAGCTTACTGTATGAAACACACTGGTGGGGCCATCCTGACAAAAGTGCACTCTCTTCCCTTAAGAGTCAAACCTCTCCTGTGATGCTTGTAACTACTACATTGTTCTCTTTTCTAGATTGCCTAACTAGAGAGTTAGGAAGTTCTATGCATAACATGGAAGGCTTGTGTGTCTGAGGGTGTTTACAGCTAGGTGAACATGTGGTCAGTCAATCTCTGCTTGGGATAAAAGTTTTAAAATGATAGATGACTCCATCATCCCCTAGGCTCACCTTTTATATCCACAACTTATTTGTAAAACAAGGTTACAGTTATGCATACTGTTTATACTGTAATGATTACAATTTTGTATACATTACTTCAAGTAAAAATTGCTTTTTTAGGCAATAATCTGCCACAAATTTGTAAATGAATGCTTCATATAACAGTGCCATGGACTGCAAAATATCCATTTAATTTTTTATAGGAAACATCATGCAAACATTTGTCTAGTGGAGTGGGGGGGGGGACTTTTCCATTCTTCAAATGGCAGATATTTTATTTAGCATCAGTAAGGGCACCTGGTTAAAATGTTATATTGTGTGCCTACACCCCTGGTTCAACACACTGATGAGGTCTTTGTCTTGCAAGTGAACTGAAGTTATTAAATGTCAGACTTCTCCCATGGTGCTTGCATGTCTTCACTCTTCAATAGAATGTGTAACTAGATGGATAGGATGTTGAAATACAGCAGTGTTTAACTTCTACAGGTGTGACTGCCAGTGACATCACAATTGTTTTACACGCTTGTGCAGTGGCAAAATTTTACCACCTCTGATTGGCTATAAAGCGAATGTTACCAAATACATTCTCCTTGGCAGTATACTGCTGATTTCATCCCTTCATAGATGCTGTATGTCTCAGTTGTACTAATCTTTCTTCTGTGGCACTGGCTGCTAGTAATGTGCTGTATAGGTGGTGTAAGTGGATAAGGTAGGTGGTTAAATTCTTTCACTGCTTCAGTAGTGTGACAGTTATTGCCATCATATACCATTGCCATCGCATAACCACCTTTATGTAAACTTCATAATATGAGATTGAATTATTGTGGCACTCTTTGAAACTAGCAAATCCTAGCATCCACAGAGAAAATAACATTTTGTCCAAACAATGATTACATACTGTTAATACACCTACAGTCTGTCACATCTGGACTGTGAATTCTCCTGTGTTGTGTGACTTTGATAGTGTGCTTTTTGCATTGTATAACTACTTTTGTAGGATGTTTGAGTCCAGATGACAGTGTGACTTTCGCCCTCATACTGTGTATATTACTCTGCAAAGACATATATGATGTGTATCTGTACAGTGTTATTTTGCACTTTGACCACTTTGTAGCATAAACATCCAGCCAATAGAACAGTGGTGATGTCATCCAGGTAACTGCACTCTGTTTCAGCTGTATCTCAACATGGTCATTTGGCACTTGTGATTCTGGTTATTTGAAATCCATTCATTGCTGCTCAGATTACATTGTGTCAGTGTTACTGTGACTGTATATATCACTAACACTGTTATTAAGCACATTTGCTTTGTACACATGTAGTTGTTGATCTGTCTTACTGAAAGCAAGGAACATAGGTTCATAGGTTCATAGGTAGGTACTAGACTATCAGCCCTAGGGCCTATACAAGTCTAGTCATAATGATTCCCTGGCTATTGCTTCCCAGAAATATTTACTTTTTTGGACCCCTGTCTAGCAGGGCTATTGATGTGATACCCAGAGTGAATTTCCTGTCTCCTATCCAATCGTTAAGGTTCCTCTTGAAGAGGGCCATTGAGGCGCTCTGCCTGACATGTATGGGCAGCCTATTCCAGAGTATGGTGAGTCTCGGGGTAAGGAACCTATCCCTCCAGCATGTTCTATTCATCATGATGACAAGGTTAAGATCCCTGGAGCACGTGGCTCAGAGGGATTGAGATTTCCTTAAGTGTAGCATGTCTAACAACTCTGGGTTTGACATGGACTTGTATGTTAGGAAGAGATTACCCCCGAGTAGGTGATATGCAACAGAGTATAGCTGGAGTTTCTTTAGATGGTCAGCATAAGGCATCTGCTTTAGGACTGTGATTCTTTTTGTGAGGTATTTCTGTGACCTTTCTAGTTGTTGCAGATGTCTTGTGAGGTACATACCAAATGGGGCATTGTATTCTATAATGGGTCTAATGAGGGATGAGTACAGAGGGACAATGACCTCTTTTTTTCTGGATGAAAAGCCCTTAGTGATGAGGTGTGCCACATAGAAGGATTTTCTAACTGTTGTGGCTATGTGGTTATCAAAGGTGAGACCACTGTACAACTGTGTCCCTAGGTCTCTTATCACACTTTCAGTGTTTAGTGTACTGTTACCTATGTGGTTGTTCACAGGTAAATGGTTTTCTCAAAGGAAACAACTATACATTTTTTGGCATTTAGCTTGAGCCCATGGCTTTGGCACCAGGCATCTGTTTCGGTAAGGCCCTTTTGTAGTATAGCCACATCATTTGGAGATTCAATAATGGCTCCCAGCTTGCAGTCATCTGCAAACTTTGTAAGCCAGAGTCACTTAGTGTTGGCCTGTACTTCAGAGAAGTAGATGCCAAACAAGAGTGGTCCCAGGACAGAATCCTGCGCTACACCACTTGTCATTTGTCTGGAGCTGGATTTGGAGTCGGCTACTTTTACAGTGTGTGTTCTGTTAGTAAGCCAGTTTGCAACCCATCGAGTGATGTAGAGATTAATGACCAGTTTAGTAAATTTATCTATGATTCCTGAGTGGGGATAATGTCAAAAGCCTTGGCGAGGTCCAAGTAGGCTGTGTGAACCACCTTACCCTCGTCCACAGCTCTGGTGACTGATTCAAAGAAGTCAATCAGGTTTAGGAGGCAGGATCGGTGCTTCACAAACCCAAACTGGGTAGGCTCCAGTGTTTGAAGGTTGCCAATGTCTTTGTTTATAAGTTCCATGATAACATGTTCCATGGCCTTGCAGATCAGGCTTGTCAGGCTGATGGGATGGTAGTTCCTGGGATCCAAAGTGGATCCCCCCTTGTGGAGTGGGATGACTGCAGCTGTGTGCCACTCTGTGGGCACAAAGCCTGAGGTGAGGCTATGATTAAACATGACACATAGGTGAGGTGTCAGTTAATTTTGTAGTTCATGCAGTACACAGCCCGGGATGTCATCTGGTCCCATGGATGCTGTATTCTTGGCTTTGGAGAGTGTGGTTTTCACCTGAGTGGCCTTAATTACCAGAATTTGACATTTTTTTTTGGTATTGATATGGGCCCTTTAGGGGGTGAGGGGGGGTGAATTTGGCACTGCATATATCTGCCAGGATTTTGGCAATATCATTGGGATCAGTATATCTAGTACCATTCTGCTGTAGCTCAGGGCAGATCTGAGTATTGCCATTTATATTCTTGACATAGCTATAGAATGCATTGTGGTTGTCTTTGGAATCTTTGGCAATTTTTTTTCGTAACTAGCTTTGAAAGATTTTATGAGGGCTCTCAGCTTTCTACTGAGGCTGGTGAGGGAGTTTTTTGAATCCTGGCTTCTTCCTCTTTTCTGCAACAGTTTCTTCCTTTTGTTGTACAGCTTGTTTATGCAAGGGACCACCAGATTGGCTTCCTTTTTTTAGAGGACAGCATCTTGTTTCTATTTGGAATGGCTCGGTCCATGCATGACGGAATGTGCACACACAGCACCTTAGTGTAGGATTCAGCAGTTGAACTTCCAGTTCCCATCTGCATGGGTTCATGATGTTTGTTACTTCTGACTTGAGAAGCAAGAAGTTGGTCTTGAAGAAGTTTTTGCAGAGGTTTCCTTAAAGGGGGGTGGGGGTGGGATGTGGATGTCAAGGGTGATTAGCTTATGGTCTGATCTGACCAAAAATGGGGTGACCACTGGTGTGGAGCATCGATCTCCCATGTTGGTAATGCCATGTTTAGAATATTGGTACCCCTGGTGGGACTATGAATTAGTTGCTCTAGGGCATTGGAATTTATGAATTCCAAGAACCGTTGAGCAAAGGTGTTGGAACAGGAGTCATTTTCCCAGTTAATGGCAGGGTAGTTGAAATCACCCAGTATTAGGGTGTTTGGTTGTATCTTAATATTTCCAGTATGTTTAGAAAGATGTAGTAAGAATCTTGGGGCATGGTGGGGGATCTGTATCAAGCTACAATTTGTTTTGCAGTCTTACCTAGTGTTAGTTGCACCTAGAGAATTTCAGATGCATTGTTTTGGGCAACCAGCCTGGATGTGTGAATATCCTTGGTGAATATGGACACTCCTCCACCTTTAGTGTTTCGGTCCTGGTTGGGTGGCTGAAAAGTGTGGCATGAGTTGTAGCCTGGTATTGCAGGGGTGCTCTCTGGAGCTTTGAACCAGGCCTCAGTTACTGTACAGATATCAATGTTCTCCATTTCCAGGAGAGCATCAAGAGAGTGCATCTTGAGGTTTAGACTTCTAGCATTGAGTAGCATTTCCTTCAGATTGTGCTTGCTTGTACCCATTATGGTGGTAGTTTTGTCCTTTGAACCTTGCCTAAAAAGGCACTATAGGGGTGGCAAGATCCTTAGCCAGTAACCTGAATCCAGGGGTGACAGATGGAAACCATCTCTTGCAAAGCATCATGGTTTGTTGATCATGTTGTCCCGGGCAGACAGATACTAGATCCCTTTTGAATGACACCAGAAGCTTAGCCAATTATTGAAGTCAATCATTTTGTCCTTATACTGCGGTATCATTCTGGGTGATGGCAGGATGCTACTCAGGGCTAGGGTCATACCTGCCTGGGCTACATGATTTGAGAGTTCTTCCATGTCTCTTTTCATGTAGACCAGGGAGGTACATCTCAAGTCATTCATTCCAACATGGACAATGACAGAGTCATATCTGTACTTGTTGTGGAGTGACTTGAGTGCATGCATTATGTGGTGGATCCTGGCACCTAACAGGCAACTAACTGTAATTTTCTCCTTGTTCAGCCTGGTGAGAGGGACATCAGTGTGCCTGACTATAGAGTCACCTATGACTAAAGTGCTGGGTACGTTGTCTTGCCTTAGGGGCTGCTGTTGGGTAGCACACTGGTGTTGTGAGCTATGTGACGCTTTGGTTGTGTTTGGGGGTGGTGTTTGCATTTCAGCTTCGGAGGTCCTTGTTGCTTGGGCAGGTTAATGTTAAGAGCCTCCACATATATGGGTTTTGTTTTGCTATGTATGGGTTTTGGTGGTGTGGGTTTTGAAGGACTATGTGTTGTTTGAGATGTTGTGCGGGTGTTAACCTTCTCCTCTTGACTGTCTAGCACAATCTTGGCTGGAGAGAGCTTTGCTTCCAATTTGGCTATGTAAGTCCATCTCTAGCAGGTTGTAGCACTTGCTGATAGGAGGAGAGGGTTATCTGTGACATGAGGCAATTGCTGCATTTCCCCAAGTAAGCCCAGATTCATCAGGTGGACAGGAGAAAATCACCAGAAGCTGACGCTTGGACATGCCTGGTTAGGTGCTTTCTTTGTGTAGTACAAGAGCTGTTTTCCCTTACTTTTTGGCAAATTACTTGCAATTCTAGGCTGTCTAGTGCCTATGACTATTTTCTCCTTATTGCCAAGGAGAGGTGAGTGCTTGTAATAAATTAAGGCTTCCTAGTGCTTTTCAGGTATACAGATTTTAGTGCTACTGCAGATAAACTAGCTAGTTCTAGGGAAAAATTCAAAGAACAGATATTCTGGCACTGGGAATAGTTTAACCTTAACCCCGCAGTGCTGCATGGTGTCTAAATGCATGCAAACATGCATATTTATGCCAGAAAATTGAAAGAGATAGAAATCAGCCCAAAATGGCCAATAAAATTGCAATTTCAGATCTGGACACCAATCCTCTAGTGTTAGATAGGCAAAACAATGCTCCCACTCTCCCTGCTAAGCAGTAGGCCCTCCCTCTACCACAGCAAGGTCTGGATAGATGAAAATTCAGCAAACAGTACTTGCAGTTGGCACAAAAAGTCTCTCTTTCTCATTTCTGGTGCTGTAGTACTCTGCAGGATGCCCCAACAGGATCTACAGATCTAAAACAAGCTCAAACATGTGAAAACGCACATATTTATGCCAGAAAGTTGAAAGGGATAGAAATCAGCCCAAAATGGCCAATAAAATTACAATTTCAGAGCTGGAAACTACTCCTCTAGTGTTAGATAGGCAGTACAATGCTCCCACTCTCACTGGTAAGCAATAGGACCTCCCTCTACCACAGCAAGGTCTGGATAGCTCTAAACACTGAAACTGAAGTCCTGAAACCAGCAAAGCCTGGAAACTGGACTATTCTAGTTAGAAAATGTGGGAAATTAGCAAACAAGATATAATTTTTTTTGGTTAAATCAGGCTTAACAATGCAGTTATACAGTAAATAAGCACAGAAAGGTAATACACTTGAGTGTATAGCCCAGAACAGTAAACTCAATTAAAACTTTGCAAAATTAAAAATTTGAAAATTTAAACTTTTTAAATAAAGCAAGGCAAGTGCACAACTGGAAAAAGACTTACAGGCAGAAATACAGTGACATAAGTAACTAGTCTACTTTTTAAGCTTTCTGAGAAGTGCAGGAAATAAAAACAATGAAAATCAGCAAAAGTTAGAAAATTCAGCAAGAAGTACTTGCAGTTAGCACAAAAAGTCTCTCTTTCTAATTTCTGGTGCTGTAGTAGTTTTCAGGATGCCCAAATAGCATCTGCTGATCTAAAACAAGCTCAAACACATGCAAACATGAGTATTTATGCCAGAAAATTGAAAGGGATAGAAATCATCCCAAAATGGCCAATAAAATTGCAATTTCAGATCTGGACACCAATCCTCTAGTGTTAGATAGGCAAAACAATGCTCCCACTCTCACTGGTAAGCAGTAGGCCTTCCCTCTACCACAGCAAGGTCTGGATAGCTCTGAACACTGAAATTAAAGTCCTGAAACCAGCAAAGCCTGGAAATTGGACTATTCTAGTTATAAAAGGTGAGAATTAGCAAACAAGATAGTTTTTTTTGTTAAATCAGGCTAAACAATGCAGTTGTACAGTAAATAAGCACAGAAAGGCTAATGCACTTGAGTGTATAGCCCAGAACAGTAAACTCAGTTAAAATTTGCAAAATTAGAAATTTGAAAATTTAAACTTTTTAAATAAATCAAGGCAAGTGCACAAATGGAAAAAGACTTACAGGCAAAAATACAGTGACTTTTTAAGCTTTCTGAGAAGTGCAGGTAATAAAAACGACCAAAATCAGCAAAAATTAGAAAATTCAGCAAACAGTACTTGCAGTTGGCACAAAAAGTCTCTCTTTCTTGTTTCTGGTGCTGTAGTACTCTGCAGGATGCCCCAACAGGATCTGCAGATCTAAAACAAGCTCAAACATGTGAAAACGCTCATATTTATGCCAGAAAGTTGAAAGGGATAGAAATCAGCCCAAAATGGCCAATAAAATTACAATTTCAGAGCTGGAAACTACTCCTCTAGTGTTAGATACACAGTACAATGCTCCCACTCTCACTGGTAAGCAATAGGACCTCCCTCTACCACAGCAAGGTCTGGATAGCTCTAAACACTGAAGCTGAAGTCCTGAAACCAGCAAAGCCTGGAAACTAGACTATTCTAGTTAGAAAATGTGGGAAATTAGCAAACAAGATATTTTTTTTGGTTAAATCAGGCTTAACAATGCAGTTATACAGTAAATAAGCACAGAAAGGTAATACACTTGAGTGTATAGCCCAGAATAGTAAACTCAATTAAAACTTTGCAAAATTAAAAATTTGAAAATTTTAACTTTTTAAATAAAGCAAGGCAAGTGCACAACTGGAAAAAGACGTACAGGCAGAAATACAGTGAAATAAGTAACTAGTCTACTTTTTAAGCTTTCTGAGAAGTGCAGGTAATAAAAACAACGAAAATCAGCAAAAGTTAGAAAATTCAGCAAGAAGTATTTGCAGTTAGCACAGAAAGTCTCTCTTTCTAATTTCTGGTGCCGTAGTAGTTTTCAGGATGCCCAAATAGCATCTGCTGATCTAAAACAAGCTCAAACACATGCAAACAATAGTATTTATGCCAGAAAGTTGAAAGGGATAGAAATCATCCCAAAATGGCCAATAAAATTGCAATTTCAGATCTTGACATCAATCCTCTAGTGTTAGATAGGCAAAACAATGCTCCCACTCTCATTGGTAAGCAGTAGGCCCTCCCTCTACCACAGCAAGGTCTGGATAGCTCTGAACACTGAAATTAAAGTCCTGAAACCAGCAAAGCCTGGAAATTGGACTATTCTAGTTATAAAAGGTGAGAATTAGCAAACAAGATAGATTTTTTTTGTTAAATCAGGCTAAACAATGCAGTTATACAGTAAATAAGCACAGAAAGGCTAATGCACTTGAGTGTATAGCCCAAAACAGTAAACTCAGTTAAAACTTTGCAAAATTAGAAATTTGAAAATTTAAACTTTTTAAATAAATCAAGGCAAGTGCACAAATGGAAAAAGACTTACAGGCAAAAATACAGTGACTTTTTAATCTTTCTGAGAAGTGCAGGTAATAAAAACGACCAAAATCAGCAAAAAATAGAAAATTCAGCAAACAGTACTTGCAGTTGGCACAAAAAGTCTCTCTTTCTCATTTCTGATGCTGTAGTACTCTGCAGGATGCCCCAACAGGATCTGCAGATCTAAAACAAGCTCAAACATGTGAACACGCACATATTTATGCCAGAAAGTTGAAAGGGATAGAAAGCCCAAAATGGCCAATAAAATTACAATTTCAGAGCTGGAAACTACTCCTCTAGTGTTAGATAGGCAGTACAATGCTTCCACTCTCACTGGTAAGCAATAGGACCTCCCTCTACCACAGCAAGGTCTGGATAGCTCTAAACACTGAAACTGAAGTCCTGAAACCAGCAAAGCCTGGAAACTAGACTATTCTAGTTAGAAAATGTGGGAAATTAGCAAACAAGACATTTTTTTTTTTGGTTAAATCAGGCTTAACAATGCAGTTATACAGTAAATAAGCACAGAAAGGTAATACACTTGAGTGTATAGCCCAGAACAGTAAACTCAATTAAAACTTTGCAAAATTAAAAATTTGAAAATTTAAACTTTTTAAATAAAGCAAGGCAACTGCACAACTGGAAAAAGACGTACAGGCAGAAATACAGTGAAATAAGTAATTAGTCTACTTTTTAAGCTTTCTGAGAAGTGCAGGTAATAAAAACAATGAAAATCAGCAAAAGTTAGAAAATTCAGCAAGAAGTATTTGCAGTTAGCACAAAAAGTCTCTCTTTCTAATTTCTGGTGCTGTAGCAGTTTTCAGGATGCCCAAATAGCATCTGCTGATCTAAAACAAACTCAAACACATGCAAACATGAGTATTTATGCCAGAAAGTTGAAAGGGATAGAAATCAGCCCAAAATGGCCAATTAAAATTGCAATTTCAGAGATGGAACCCACTTCCCTAGTGTTAGATAGGCAGTACAATGCTCCCACTTTCACTGGAAGCAGTAGGACCTCCCTCTACCACAACAAGGTCTGGATAGCTCTGAACAGTGAAACTAAAGTCTTGAAACCAGCAAAGCCTGGAAATTGGACTATTCCAGTTAGAAAAGGTGGGAAATTAGCAAACAAGATAGATTTTTTTTTGTTGGTTAAATCAGGCTAAACAATGCAGTTATACAGTAAATAAGCACAGAAAGGTAATGCACTTGAGTGTATAGCCCAGAACAGTAAACTCAATTAAAATGTTACAAAATTAGAAATTTGAAAATTTAAACTTTTTAAATAAAGCAAGGCAAGTGCACAACTGTAAACAGGCAGAAATACAATTAAATAAGTAGCTAGTCTACTTTTTAAGCTTTCTGAGAAGTGCAGGTAATAAAAACAACCAAAATTATCAAACATTAGAAAATTCAGCAAAAAGTACTTGCAGTTAGCACAAAAAGTCTCTCTTTCTCATTTCTGGTGCTGTAGTAGTCTGCAGGATGCCCAAACAGGATCTGCTGATCTAAAACAAGCTCAAACATGTGCAATAGTTATTCATATCCAGTATCATGTTGGACAATGATACATCATCACAGGTTGTGATTACATGATGGTGAAATGTTTATTCGAGGCATATTGTGCTGTGATTACTCCAGTGGCACATGCATTGAGTACTGGCTTGTATAGCATACCTATACAGTTAGACTGTGGTTCAATTATGGGACAGTGTGTCCCATACATGATGGAAACAGCTTCCCTCTCAAAGAAGCAGTCAAATTTTAATGCTCAAATGATTGAATTGCATCTCTCTAATATCTGTTCTGACTTGTGTTTGAAACTTCCATAATGCAAATGTTTCTTATGCCATTCTTTGCTCATATGCATTACCTATTCACAAGATAATTATGCTCTATATTGCATGTATTCCTCCAGACATGTCTTTAATACTGCACTTCTTTTGGTCACACTGTACAGCTTAATGGCAGATGAGTAGTTCCATAAATGTTTCTTACTGTAAAATGTGTTGCCAGACCATTAGAAACTGTGATTGGTCCTCTGTTATAACACTTTCTAAGTTGTTGCTACTGTTGAATTATTATGTTACTCTTATCTGTACTTCCATGTGAGCATGTCCAGTATTACTATGTCAGACATGATAGCAAATCAGCAATGGTAAAGCTGGACTCCTGACATGTCATCTGCTATCTTGTCATTTGTCACTTATGTATGTTTGTTATTAGATTGGCATTTAGCATTTACGTAACAATACAACACTTGCTTGTCTATTGTAGATGATGAACACCTTTCCTACTGGTGCCACTATCGTTTCTTTGCAAAAAGATGTTCATTTCTGATTTACTTGACTTTACAGCTTTAAGGTGTTTTGTTCTTGTGTATACATACTGCAATGGATAATACAGTGGTGCTGTCAGCTTGCATAGATAAATTCCTTGTGTATACATCTCACCGGCAATAACTGCATTCTGTGCATTCATCCCATAAAATATCTTCTGACCTTGCTGTTATCTCAAGTCAGCCTTTAATTAATATGTATATCACACCTTCATTCTCCTTTGTTCCATTGCAGCTTTATGTCTCTATCACATCCTTTATTTGCATGTCCATTTTTATTTATATGCATAACTGTGGGGTTGTATTTGACATTAAAAATTGCATCAGTATTGCCGGATTTATGTCAGATGTGCTTCTTATAAACTTTCATCACAATTGCCTGTGGGATGGGAGTACACTTTAAACATTTCCCCTCTTCAACATTAATTATTCATTATTATAGCAATAATCCATGCATGGGTGTGGGTAATGCTGGATTTACCCACAGTTGGTGTGGTTTGGTCACGACGGCGAAGCCCGATTGGCCAAACAAAGACAACCGTGGATAAATCCAGCATTACCCACACCCAGAAGTGGGTTGTTGCTATTATACAATGACATTATTTAAGAAAAAAATACTTACTTTTTTAAATAATGGCATTGTATAATGCCTCCTTGCTGCCCTTCCGCAGCTGTCTGGTATTCTGTGTCAGTTCTGATGTACTGCGCATGCATATGCTTATGCAGTACATCAGAGCTGTGGGTGGAAGCAATGGAGAAAGCAAGATCTCCGTTGCTTTTTACAAAGTGTCTCATTATGTTAACATAAGGAGTTTAACATAGCGAGAAAGCTTTAAAAAAAGCAACGGAGAATCTCCATTGCTTTTTTTAAAGCTGTCTTGCTATGTTAAACCCATTTAACATAGCGAGACAGTTTTAAACAAAGCAATGGAGAAAGGAAGATCTCTGTTAATTTTTTTAAAGCTGTCTCGCTATGTTAAACTCCTTTAACATAGCGAGACAGTGTCTAAAAAGCAACGGAGATCTTGCGTTCTCCGTTGCTGTAAAAAAAGACTTATACTAATGGAAAAAGTCCGGGCGACCATACCTTTTTCCATTAGTATAAGTCTGATTTACAACATGCACCCTGACCAATCAGTGTGCACGTTTTGGAATATTAATGGGGGGGTCATTGTATAAAATATAATTTAGTGTACCAATTCCTCCATTTCACTTCCCATCATCCTGTATTGTTTCTCTGTACTTACCCTTAATACGTATGGAGTACAGTGCATGCTCGCATTTGAGCACTGCCTATATCCAAGCTGATTTGTTTACATCGTGTGTTCATTCTTGCAAGCACCTTTTCATGGCTGTGAACACTATTGCTGACCACAAAAAAGGTGCTTGCAAACATGTAGGTGTGATGAGCAGTATACATATTCCATTAGTGCTGCCTCTCATCGAGCTAACAGTCTTAAATTGTGTAGGCATAGTGCGAAACATACACGATTGTTAATAAATCCCAGGGGATGTCTTGGTAACAAAAATATTTTTTTAAATAGCGTTTAAATGTCATACAAATATTTCATTTGTGTACCTTCTATCCCATTTCTTCTATTAAATGATTCCACTTTTTTTCTGACTTATTTACATCTTTCAAACACCATTCCAGGTGTCTGAAATACTTTTTGATTTCCTTTCCCTCTGTCTTTTTCCATACTTATGTCCAAACATATTTCTTTTAAATTTTCTTTCTTGTTTTGAAGCTTAACCTCTGTCCCTTCCTTGTTTCTCATTCTTAATGTTAAATCACTTTTTTTTTTTTTTGTTAAACAAAACTCGTACATCAAACAAACAGCCAAGTATGAAGAAGATAGCCTTGCTTTATTCCTTTTTGAATTTTGTATTGATTTTCTTGCTATCCACAGGTCTGCAACTAGAATTCTGATATATATCTATGCAATATTCTATAATTCCTAATTCTTAATCTACAGCTATCAAGGCTAGCTTAGAGTCCTTTGTGTGCCACTGATTAAAAAGTTTTCATTACATCTATCATTATATTATCTTTTCTGTTTTTTTTTAATAATTAATTGAATCTATGGCCTAATTTATGATCCAAATAATTTTCCCTTATGTCTAGAGATTTACCTAACTCTCTTCATTTCATCTTTTATATATTATATTAGCCAATTGTTCCTAGTCACAGTTTATCAGAATTATTGGTCTTATATGTCTAATTTACTTTAATTTCTCTTCCACACCATCTTCACTATCCTAATACACAACTTCTGTTCTTTTCCTGTTCTTATTCCATTCCATTCTTGTTACACCTTTAATAGTCTCTGTAACTGCCATGCTTCTATATTCTGATACAAAGTATACTCCAATACATTCATTTTCTACATTTGTCAGTTTAATTGCATGTATTTACTTTTCTAAGATATGTTTTCTTTCCTGTTTGTTTTTACTCATCTCATGCCTTTTATATAGTACTTCTACCTTCTCTTTCAGATTCTATTGTCGTACTTTCATTTTTTTCTCCTTTTGTTTCTTGATTTAATGTTTATTATCTTTAATAACAGCAGTGATATAATTCATAGTATCTTAATACTTATTACTTAAGAAAGTATCACATATTTTTTTAACATTTTAAACAGTTGTTTAGTTAAGGCTGACTGTGACCCGAAGGGCTGTAGCACACCAGACCTGTCTGTCCTTTGTTGCTTCTTTTATTTCTTATATGTTCATATTCATTATTTTACAAATACTGTATTTCCAACTTAGCCTTTGTGTCCCTCTTCTTCTGCTGCTTTCAGTCTTTCCCAATATCATTGCCTTCTCTAACAAATCCTTTCTTTGCACTATGTGTCTGATTTATTTAAATTTTATAATCAGGCTTTCCCTTGAGCAGTCCAGATTATTTCCTTAAGTACTGACAATTTTCATCTAACTGGAGTCTACAGAATTTTCAAAAGTTTTTTCCAAAACCACATTTCTTTCACTATCATTATGTTATTAACAAAAAATATATTGCTTTGACTATATGGACTGTTATAACAGAGCGACGTGTTTGCTGATTAATATAATATACCAAATTTCACACAGCTTTCCTCACAAAAAACAAGCATTTTTTTAAATTCATGGCTGCAGTCACCTTCTGGAGAGATCTGGGCTATTATTTCTACTTCTTCGTCATCTATTTGCATAAAACTGATAGAGAACTGATTAAATAGTTATATATTTTGTAATGCTGATCAGCAAACCTACTTTTGCACTATTGCACTTTCACATTCATCTGCAGGATGTTTGACGTTTCCTTACTTTCAACTGCAAGAGTGGCATCATCTGCATCTCTGAGGTTGTTAAAAAAATTCCCAGCAGTTTTGATTTCAGCATCTGATTTCTCTAACTCTACATTTTGTATTCCACGTGTAAAATGAACAAAGAGGATAATGATATGCGTCTTGTACTCCTTTCCCAGTCTTAAACCAATCAGTTATTTCACATTTAGTTGTAATTTTTGCTTCCTCTTCTTCTTCTGAGGGCAAATACGGTGACCCAGTATTCCCATTTGTCTAAGAACTAGTGAAAGTTTGGTGCTGTATACATAATTAATGCCTTTAGAATACTCTAAAGCAAAAGTAGATGATTTCTGGCATTCTCCTGCTTTATGTGTTGTCTAGTGGATGATAGTAAGAAACACCATGAATCTATTTCTTTTTAAAGCACTTGAATGTGTGGTAATTCATTGTCTATGCAATGGTAGAGTCTAGTTGCAGTATCTTAAACATTGCCTTGCTAGGATATGAAACAAGTACAGTGCTCAATAATTTGACTGCTCTTTAGCACTGACACTTTTTGGGATTAGAATATAAATTGACCTTTTTCCAGTCCAGTGTCCATTATTGTGTTTTATAAATTTGCTGGAAAAGTGTGAATAATATTTGTAACAGTATTATTTTTTGGGATGTTAAGCTGAAACTCCATTACTTCTGGTTACCTTGTTATTAATGAGAATTTCTAGAGTCCATTTCACTCAGCTTTCCAGGATGCTTGGCTCTAAATCAGAGAGCATGCCATCATATTTTTTGTGATGATAGGATCCTTTTTATACACTTTATCTGTATATTTCTGCCATACTTTCTTAATATATTTCACTTATATTAGGTCCCCTACTGACTTTAACTTTTATTATTCATAATTTTATATGAGCATTTCCCTTAACATTGCCGATCATCTTAAAGAGATATTTATTGTCTTTGGCATATCTTCTTCTAGTTTTTATTCTGTTATCTTTTAGTTCTTTACACTGGTCATTTAAACATTTCTCCTTAATTCTTCTCTGTTCTGTGCAACTCTGCTTTCACTTTTATGTATTTTTTTATATCTGTGTTGATTTTTCTCTCTCATTTCATTGGCTACTTTGAAAGGCATGCGAGACAGACATTTTGCCATTGTAATCTTTCTAAATGGATTTTTTTGTTATTACCACTCTTCCTGGCCAATATTCCACACATCAATTTGTAGTCCTTCAGGCACTTAGTGAAATAGATCTAATCCCTAAAGTCTGTTAGTTTGCTGATTTCTATTTTCCTATTACATTTCCCTGTTAAATATTCTTTAAATACTTCTATCCACAAGTATGTATAAAAATAGCTGACCCATAGAAACTAAGTCTGACACCAATATATTTAAAGTAATGAAAGGGGTTTAAAAATGAAAGAGGTTAATTCCCATTTTCTAGTAAATGCAAATTTGGCAGCCAAAAGAATTCAATTTAATAAGGACTTACAATGTCTAGGCAACTCGGATCCTATGTCCTAGCTCAAAAGAATAATTTCATTTGTTACGCCATTTGCTCACCTGAATTTTTCTGACATCATATTCTGTAGGGAATTTTTAAAAACTGCCAACTCATTACTCTCTCAAAACATGTTCTTAGCTCTTCCCTGTCACATATACATTTTTTATCTGCCTGAGGAAAAATTCTTTGAAGTCTGCTTGGGGTATAAAAATACCTATGCAAACACTCATGCAAAAATCCTTAACCTTCTGGACTTTGATGCATACTTGGGAGATTTAAATATGTCCACTCATTGTTTCCATGTAAATTGCTTGTCCAGTCTTTTTACACATCTTTTCTAATCTCCTCTGATAGATTCTTATGGTCATTGTGCAATATTTTATATGCCCCACTTATTATCCCTTTCACAACAGCTTCTATTCAAGATTCAATTAAAACTCTACCAGATCTGATCTTTCAGTTAAGATTCTCCTATTCCCTTCCTTTTGCTTATCTTCTGATATTAACCCCTGATAGGGAAGGCAGTCTCTGTCTTCTTGGCCTCATCCCACTCTATTAGCTTTTCATCTTTAGATTTTTTCTTCCATTACCTTGATTCCTTTGCCACTTTTCTATAGTAAATTTCAGCCCCACTTGTCTATTTTCTGTACCCCTACTTGCAGTCATCTCTTTTGGCAAAATTTCATTTCTCTATTCTTATATTGGCTTAGTTCTTACAATGTTTTCTGTTACTTTATGAATATAATATTATGTATGGTGGTGGTTGTTATTCTTCTTAAGGATCTGCATCCAAAATCTCTTTCCACTTTGAATTATAACCTTCTGCTTGTTTTGTGTGTCTGTGTGTGTGTGTGTGTGTGTGTGTGTGTGTGTGTGTGTGTGTATATACACACACACACACACACACACACACACACACACACACACACACACACACACACACACACACACACACACACACACACACATATATATATATATATATATATATGTATATATATATATATATATATATATATATATATATGGGTCTACTGTATAACTTTGAAAATACACATCTTCGAAATTACACATTAGACCCTGGGTTATGCCGAAGTGCACTTAATCAAAAGTGCACTTTCACGAAACCCGCTTCAGCGAATGGCCTACATACTGCAGTTTAGTGCAGTAGTCACAGACCTTAGGGTTAGGGCATGAGTCATGGTAAGGGGATAGCTAGTCCTCCACTGTGGTGCAGTAGTCACGGACCTTAGGGTTAGGGCACAGGTCATGGTAAGGGCATAGCTAGTAGGACTATCCCCTTACCATGACCTGTGCCCTAACCCTAAGGTCCATGACTACCGCACCACAGTTGAGGACATAGAACATTTTCCTACTGTCCTCCACTGTGGTGCGATACATTAGCAGATGCAGTGTTCGTGAAATTGCACTTTCAAATAAATGCACTTTTGCATAACTGAGCGGTCTACTGCTTTTTTTTTGAATAAGTGGTATTGAATTAAAAGCAGCAGACCCATATATATATATATATATATATATATATATATATATATATATATATGAGCCTTGACTGTGTAGCTCTAAAATATCTTTTAGGTAATAATCCACCTTGTTCTGTTGGAAGGATGAACTTAACCCACTTAACACTTTCTTCTCCTCTTAGAAAAATTCCTTCAAATCTTTATTAATTATTGTCCTACACTTCTCCTTTGGCTGATAAAAATATGCCAGACCTGTATAAAGCTAAAGGGACGTAAACCTTTTCACTGCTTGTATTTTACTATCCATATCTATAAACAAGAGCTTCCAGTTTCTCAGTTTTTGTTTGATCTTTTGTTTAGTCTCTACCCATATACCCTTAGCTACCATAAGCAAAGTCTTTTAAATTCATACACCTAAATATTTCATCTTCTCATGTCCCCATTAATATGGTATTGCTGAAACAATTCACATATGGGTAGGTAATTAATGGCTATAGCCTTTGTTTTATCCTTGTTAATTTTATATCCTGAAAAGGCTTGAAACTGTCTCAAAATGTTCCACAACACAGAAATGTCCTTTTCTGGATTTATCACATAAAAATTTAATCTGCAAATAAAGCCAACTTTTCATGATTACCATACTAATTATATCCTTGAATTTCGGAGTCCCTTATATTATTTGCCGATGACTCTAAATATAAAGCAAATAACAAACTGGAACTTGGACCCTGCTTGGTTGCTTTGTTCGAATACATCTTATTAGAGAAGAACCATCCCACTATAATTATTGCATCCAGTTCTTTATATAGCCTTCTAATTAACTGTATTATTGTTAATGGGAATGCAGATGCTTCCATTGCCCTACTCATAAAATCCCAGCTTACTCTGTTGAATGCTTTCTCTGCATGAAGACCCACCAAGAACAGCAGCATTTTCTTACATTCTGCTTCCCTGCGGATCATAATTGTGCTATTAGTGTTGTCACTGATCCATATTGATTCATTTTGACAACACCTCTATCATTCTTTTAGCTAGTATAGACATAAACACATTTCACTTTTAAACTATGATAATAATGGGTACTTGTGAAGCTGGGTCTAATGGATCTTTATCATCTTTAGGTAATACAGCCTCCAAAGCTTTCTTCTAAGATGTTGGTGTTTCCCCTCCTTTTAAAATACTGTTAAACTCCCCCATATTGTTATCACTTTCTTCCATTGCAACTTTTAAACTTGCACAGGAATACCATTTTTTCCTGAAGATTTTCCTGCAGATTAATTATACATTACCCTTTTTATCTCTTGTCTTCCTATCCCAACTGTTAATAATTGAGCATCATCTACCTCCAGCCCTGGTGTAATTGAGTCTTCCATAAATATGTCCATTTGTACTCTTTCTTGACTTTCACATTTCTCTGCTTTATACATATTTTCATATCACTTTCAAAATACCTTTAATACCTGTATAGGATCTCAGGTTGTTCTTTTTGTTATAGGCTCCCTAAGTTTGGTGACAACCCTTTCTACTTTCTGTTGCTTAAGTTTTTGTGCTTAAAGTTTTTGTGCTCAAAGTTTTTGTGCTCTGAAGTTGCTAAAATAAATTAGGTGCATAAGAGCAGTCTTTGAAATTGTGAATATTATCCTAATAATCCCTTATTTTCTCTTTAGCACTGTGTAGCTCCACTTCTTATTTTGTTAGATTCTCCTTATTCTGTATTACTTTAACCTTTGTCAGCTGCTCTAAATAATTCATATTACGCCTTATTGTCTCTCTCTCTCTCTCTCTCTTTTATTTCTATTGTATTGTTAAACTGCATTTTCATTTATCCCACTCACTTGCTATCACTTCTGAAGGAATCTCTATCTTCTCTATTAACTCTCAAACAATTTCCACTATCCATTTCTTAAAATTGTCTCTTTTTAACAAGCAGGTGGGAAAGTGGCAGTGTCTCATTTTCACTTCATTAAACTATGTTTTTTTATTTTAGTTTTTATCAGCGAATGATCTGAAATAGTTATTGGATGTATGTTGAAACTTTCAACTAACTGCACATATTCCTGAGAAAAATAATTTCCATTTGGTGTAGTCTAGTTATTGTACCTTGGGGAATATGTAAATTCTGTCTTGAGTTCCTTCTACTGAATTCATGTCTTCCATACTAAATATTTTCATAAATTTCTTCAGAAATTTACCCTTTTGTTATAGTTTCCCTTCTAGGTCCTCCTGATACATCCTAACTATTACAAATCAAGCTTCAGTCTCCACTTATAAGTAATAGTCTCTGCTGAGAGATGATTATTTCTTTCAATGTTTTCTTAAGCTCCATGACAGCAGTTTTTGGTGAAATATAATTACATGCCAGCATAATCTTCTTCCCTTGCCAATAGCCTTTAACTAACACAAATATGCCATTATTGTCTTTTTTCCACCTACTATCACTATTGAAGCCCCTCTAATAATCGGTATTATTACTCCCCTTTTTCATTGTCCATGATACTCTACTGAATATCCATCCTAAAATCCTTTATCTGTCAAATTCACATGTTCATTTCTTCCCAAATGTGTTTTCTGTGGCATTGCTATTTGCATTATTTATTTATTTTTATAATTCAATAGTCTTTCCTTTTTGTCTAGACATGTAATGCCTTTTATGTTCCAAGATAAAATGGATAATGTAGCCATTATGATAAAAACGCTACTGTTTTCATTTATTATACACAACAGCTTTTTTAATGTGTATTTCCAACTTTTGTCTTACATGCACACACTAATGTTTGGCAGGTTGATGTTCTATACAGTTATTTCTTCTCATCTTCATTTTAACTCGTGTCTCATTTTTTGTCCATTTTTGTTTAAATGAAAACCCTCAATTAAAAACAAAACTAAAGATGTTTTCAGAACACCTCATCCCCTTTTAACTTAGAATAAACACACAAAAGTTGTACATCTTCAAAAAATGAAATGTAACCTACCAGATATGAACAATTTCCCCATATTGAGAGCTGCATCCACAGGCAGTACCTAACCTAAATTTTAGGTTACCCATGTGCAAGCACATGTTACAGCCTGTGTTCCTATTTTCTCTGATTGCTGTATATTCTTTTCTTATCTTAATTCTCTCCTCAGGCGTTAAAAACAGCATTTATGCTTTTCAGAAAACATTAACCTTTATCCCTAAGAAAAAGTGCAGTGCCTATCTTTAAATAAAAATTGTACAATGTTCTATTAAATAGTCTATATTAAATTCTCAAAAGCCAACAATGTCGAATTTGACATTGTCGACACGAGAATAGTGAAACTGCAGAACATCGAACAAGTAAATGGAAATCTCTGTAAGGGGAGATTTCTGTTTACTTCAATGTAGTGTGGTCTTGGAGTTGGCATATTTAAGTAGCGGGGGGGTGTGGGGTGTGCAGCCCCCCCATGTGGGGGGGGTACAGGGGGGCTTGCCCCCTGCTTGCACCGTGTTTTTTTTTGTTTTTATTTTATTTTTTTTTAAACATTCAATGTTTTAACACTTCGATCACTAAAGGTCGACCTTTAGTGATTCGAACTGTTAAATATTCAATGTTCTACTATAGACCCCTATTAAATACATTAAGTATTAAGGATGCTATGTTGATTGATATCTCCTATTCACTTCCCATAATTTCAAACTTTATTTTTTGCTGAACTGCTTGAAATTGTGACTTTAAATTTTTCATTTCTCTCAGCAATTAATGCTCATAACTCTCAAGATCAGTTGCTTACACCTGCAGAAAGCATATCTCCTTGTAAAAGCAGTCAGCAATGAGAGGAAAAGAACAGCAAATAACTCTGCAGATGCATGAAGGAATCTGTCAGTTTAACTTAGAGCATAACCTATAGCTATACATATAGCCTTCATCTGCAGACCTCTTGATCACAAGCTAATATCTTTGCATAGGCAAAATACTTAGCATTTTTCATGGCTTTCATCATTGTCTTATTTTTTCAACCCTACTCACTTACAAAAACACTTGTTTATAGCTTAAGGGCAATATTCTGGATAACCACCCTTGCAAAAATGAGAGAAATTTCCTTCAGTCTGCATACAATATTATATAATCGGTGCACTTTTAAACCACAGCCAGCAGTCCAAGATCACAACATATTAACTTGGACTTTCTTTTGTCTAGTCTTTCTTCTTTTGTTATACTGCAAAGCATATATTTCATGCAAATAAAAAGTACTTGTTTATTTTAATATATTTAACACTAACAGCAGTCACTGAAGACTCCCTCACATTATAATTTCCCCTGATCACACATTATATAAAACTGCTGTAGTGTATAACAGGCAACTTATACCATGAAATGTTTTACACAAATCCTATTGAAAACAAAGATTGTTTTACTTGCAGTTATTCTTTCTTTTCCTCTTAGTATCCTCCTAAATGTTAATGACATAAAGTAGGGTATATGCTTTATGGTCATAAGTTTTCAGGTATTTACTAGGCTAATGACCACAAGGGACTTTTTAAGCCTATCCATGCATCCCAAATCTCTGACAAGTTTTGGTACCCTTGATAAGTGTAAGCAGGGCTTCAGAGGTGAAATATTTACAAGTGGGGGCTTGGGAGATGAACCATTTACAGACTGCTTGTGGTGACTAAGGCACCAAACTAGGGATGAATTTCCTGTTCCCCATCCAGTTGTCCAATCATCATCATCATCATCATCATCAACCCCCTTTTCCCCATTTACTACATGGGTTCTGGGTGTCATGTTAACTGTCACCATCTCTTTCAATTCATTGCCACACTCCTGCCTTCTTCAATATGCATGCCTGACTGTCACAGATCTTCTCTCACACAATCCATCTACTGCATTGCTGGATGTCCTCATCTCTTCTTACCTTTGTCCTGCCTGTCCCAAATAATCTTCACCAGATTGTCTTATGCTTTTCTTTACATGCATATGAACCACCATAATCTGTTCTCTTTGATGTTTTATGCAATTGTAGCTACTTTGGCATCTGCTCTTATGTCCTCATTTCTTCATCTGTTCCACAGTGTGCATCCCACCACCCTTCTCAGGCACTTCATTTCTGTCACCTCTAGCTTCCTTATCTGCTCTGTCTTTACTGTCCAGATTTTTGTACCATAAAGTAGTAGTGGTCACACACTGTCTTGTACACCTTACTTTTCAAATTCTTTGGCATTCTTCTGTCATTCACTATGCCTGAGACTCTATACCATAGGTTCATAGGTTCATAGGTTGGTACTAGGCTATCGGCCCTTAGGCCTATGCAAGCCTAGCCATAACAATTCCCTGGAAATTTTTTCCCACAGTATTTACTTCTCTGGGCCCCTGTCTAGCAGGGTGACTGACATGATCCCCGGGTGAATTTCCTATCTCCCATCCAATCATCAAGGTTCCTTTTGAAGAGGGCCAATGAGGCACTCTGCTTGACATGTATGGGCAGTCTATTCCAGAGTATGGGGAGTCTCTGGGTCAGGAATCTATCCCTCCAGCATGTTTTGTTCATTGTGATGATAAGGTTTAGATCCCTGGAGCGTGTGGCTCTGAGGGATTGGGATTTCTTTAAGTGGAGCATGTCCAACAGCTCAGGGTTTGACATGGCCTTGTATGTTAAGCAGAGATCACCTCTGAGTAGACGATATGCCACAGAGTATAGCTGGAGTTTTTTTTGACGGTCAGCATATGGCATCTGCTTTAGGCCTGTGATTCTTTTAGTGAGGTATTTCTGTGGCCTTTCCAGTTGTTGCAGATGTCTTGTGAGGTACATACCAAATGGGGCATTATACTCTATAATGGGTCTAATGAGGGATGAGTACAGTGGGACAATGACCTCCTTTTTTCTGGATGAAAAGCCCTTAGTGATGAGGTGTGCCACGTAGAAGGATTTCCTGACTGTTGTGGCGATGTGGTTATCGAAAGTGAGACCATTGTCCACTTGTGTCCCTAAGTCTCTCATCACACTTTTGATGTTTAGTGTCATGCCACCTATGTGGTAGTTCATGGGTACATGTTTTTTTCCAAAAGGCGATAACTATACATTTCTTGGCATTAAGCTTGAGCCCATGGCTCTGGCAACAGGCATCTGATTCTGTAAGGCCCTTTTGTAGAGTATCCACATCATTTGGGGATTTAATAATGGCTCCCAGTTTGCAGTCATCTGCGAACTTTGTTAGCCAGAGTCCCTTAGTGTTGGCCTGTACTTCAGAGAAGTAGATGCCAAACAAGAGTGGTCCCAGGACTGAAACCTGAGGTACTCCACTTGTCACTTGTCTGGAGCTGGATTTGGAGTCGGCTACTTTTACAGTCTGGGTTCTGTCAGTAAGCCAGTTGGCAACCCATCAAGTGATGTTGGGATTTATGCCCAGCTTAGTAAGTTTATCTATGATTCCAGAGTGGGGGATGGTGTTGAAGGCCTTGGCGAGGTCCAGATAGGCTGTGTGAACCGTCTTACCCTCGTACACAGCTCTGGAGACCGATTTGAAGAAGTCAATCAGATTCAGGAGACAAGATCGGTCCTTCACAAACCCAAACTGGGTGGGGTCCAGTGTCTGGAGGTTGCCAATGTCTTTGTTTATAAGTTCCATGATAATGTGTTCCATGCCCTTGCAGATCAGGCTTGTCAGACTGATGGGATGGTAGTTCCCGGGATCCAAGGTGGATCCTCCCTTGTGGAGCGGGATAACTGTAGCTGTGCGCCACTCAGTGGGCACGAAGCCTGAGGTGAGGCTATGATTACACATGACACTTAGCTGGAGGTGCCAGTTCATTTTGTAGTTCATGTAGTACACAGCCTGGGATGTCATCGGGTCCCATGGATGCGGTATTCTTAGCTTTGGAGAGTGCTGTTTCTACCTGTGTGGCTGTGATTATCTGAATTTGGCAATCTTTTGGTATTGAGATGGGCCCTTTAGGGAGTGAGAGGGGAGTGAAGTTGGCACTAAATTGATCTGCCAGTTGGCTGCAGACCCTCTGATTCTAGCTTTGACCTCTTCATTCAGATTTTCCTTCTCTTCAACCAACCCTTCCAGATACTTGAAAACATTAACCTGTTCCACTGTCTTCCCTTCTATCTCAATACTCAGCTTCTTCTGATTTCCCCAATTTCCTACCATTACTAGTGTCTTTTCTATGCTTAGTTTTATCCCATGTGACTTCAGTTATGCATTCTATTCCCCTGTCCTTTGTTGAAGTTCTTGCTTAGAGTCTACCTGTATTGTCATATGTTCTGCATATAACAACTTTGTTGATCTGTCCCCTCTGATGTGTTTGCTAATGTAGTCCATCACCAGTATGAACTGCAGTAGGCTCAGAGCTGAACACTGTTACACATCCACTGCCACTGGGAACCACTGTGTGAGACCAAACAGTGTTCTTACTTGAGTCATTGATTCCTTGTACATAGCATGTACTAATTTTACCAATGTTTCTGGGAGTTTGAACCACCGCAGTACTGCTCAAATCAGCTTTCTTAGGGCCTTGTCATATGCTTTCCATAAGTTTAGGAATGCCGAGTTGAACTCTCTCATTGCAAACATCATATCTGCTGTGACCTCATCTGAGCCTGCTGCTTTCTCTGACTTCGTTTCCTTAGCGCTATTTATACATCTTCTAGGGTGGGCTCCTCTTCTCTTATCATAGGGGGTCTATATCACATCAGAAAATGCTAAAAATAGTGAATGCTGATATATCAAACTTCAAAGTCCAAAAGCTGAAAACAGCAAAGGAACGGATCAGCGAATTTTTTCCCAGGGAAAAAATTTGCTGGGCCATTCTCCGGCCTTTGCTGCTTTCTCCACTGTGGTGCAATCTCGGAGTTGGTATATTTAAGTTGGGGGGGGTGTGGGGGACACAGCATCCCACATGGGGTGTGTGGGGGGTGAAGCCCCCCACTTAATTTTGACTGTATACTCTTTTTTTTTTTTTTTTGATCAGCGAAACTGTTCCTTCGCTGTTTTCAGATTTCGGATGTTTGAGTTTGGCATAACAGCGTTCGCTATTTTTAGTATTCGCTGTTATGATATAGACCCCATCATAGGCTATATCTAACACAACCAAATGATCCAAATGTGTTAATCACCAGGAACAGCAACAGGATAACCAAAATAGCAGCAGGAAAACATGAACAAATAATCCACAGTTTTATTCAAAAAAAGTTCTAGCACCTCATTGTGACCACCTTTACATAATCTAGGCTATGTCTGGGGCAGAGCAGCTTCTGTGGGGTTTTCTTCATTAAGAAGCTACTGGAAATACCCCTTCCATCTGCCCTTGATGTCCAGTGGACTGGTGAGCAGGTTGTTGTTGGCATCCCTTATGAAGGGTGTCTGACTATCTTCTTTACCTTTCTATCTTTGCCTTGCAACCTGGTATAGTTTCTTTGTGCTACCTGCTGAGTCACTTTGTAGAAGCTGGTAGAGTGCCTCCAATGCCCTGTTCTTAGCTTCTTTGTTAGCCAGCCAGTATTCCTTCTTAACCTGGTCAGTCTTTTTGTCTCCCACTTTTTCCTGCACTCCTTCTTTCTTTTGATGACTTCCTAGACTTCTGCATTCCACCACCAGCTTTCCTTATGTACCTTATCTCCATACCTGGCTCAGCCGCATCTGTTCAGTAGTCCTCACACGTTACTTTGAGGTGCTGCCATTCTTCTTCAACTCCAACTATTTCCTTCTCTTCTTGGAGTGCTAGAACCTTGATTAATTCCTTGAACTGTTATACTTTCTCTCCAGTCAACTTTCAGGTCTTCAGACATTGTCTCAGTTGATCTTAAAGCCTTTTCTGACCACTGCTAGTAACTGATTATGGCAACCAGTGGTTTATGCTGTGGGCTAGCTGTTTCACTGGGGGCGACTTTGCAATCATTGATTCAACCCCAGTGCCCTTTCCTTACTAGGAAGAAGTCTATCTGAACTGTAAGTTGGCCAGTCTTGTATGTGGTCTTGTGACTGTCTCTTTCTGAACCATTTGTTGGCTATCAAACCATTTGCCAGACAGAAGTTTAGAATGGCCTCTCCTTATTTATTCCTCTTACCCCACCCATGTGAACCCAGGCAGTCCTTGAATCCTGTTCTGTCTGTCCCAATATGTGCTTTCAAGTCACTCATTATCAACACTAATTCATGTTGCCCTGCATTATCTAGTAAGCCCTACATCTGCTGTCTGAATGCAATCCTTTCCTCGCTATCACAACCCTGCTGTGGTGCATAGGGCAGTATTCATAATCTCAGCCTATTATTACACTGGAGTCTGATTGCCTCAAGTCTGTTCAAGTTACAGTTGAATTGGGTTAGAGAGGATCTCTGCTTCACATGGATGGGGAGCCTGTTCCAGAAAAGGGATAATCTCTGGGATGCATAACTGTCTCTTCAGCAGGTCCTATTGATATCACAGGTAAGGTTTAATTCTTTAGAATGGCTAATTCTGGTACTGTTTGTTTTGCAGATATGCAGGAGGTCCATCAGAGTGGGATCTGATAATGCATTGTATGCCAGGCATAGATCCTTCCTCAACAGCCTATATGAGACAGAATACAAGGACTGGGCCTTGAACTTGTCTGCATAGGACGGTTACTTATGCAATGTATTCTTTTAGTGAGAAATCTCTGTGGCCATTCCAATTGTTGGATATGCCTGGTTAGGTACATACCAAAGGAGGCATTGCACTTAATGATAGGCCTGATCATTGCCAAATACAATGGAACAATGACTTCCTTGGACCTAGATGCCATACCTTTGTTTATAAGTTGTACATCATAGAATGATTTCTTCACTAATGTGTACAGGTCTAAAGCAAGATTACTGTCTATTCTTTAGCATAGATATAAATAGGACGTGCTGGAGGGATAGATTTATCACCCAAAGACTCCCCTTGCTGTGGAATAAAATCCCGGTCCATGTGAGGCAGAGCACCTCGCTGGCCCTGTTCAAGAGAAATCTTGACCGGTGGATGGGAGATCGTAGGTTTACCCCGGGAATCATCTCTGTGTCACTACTGGACAGAGGCAAAACAAACTAATGGGCACAGTATTTCTAACATAAGGGGTGGCGTAAGCCACATAACTTTGGGCTAGGCTTATAAATGCCCTAGGGCAGTTAGCCTAGTATAAACCTATGAACCTATGAACCTATGTGTGTTCCCATGTTCCTGACTAGTGGGTGAGTACATGACTCCCATTTAATAGTGGGTTAAATAGTCATCCAGTAATATGGTATTGGGTTGGATGGCGAGAGTTTCCAACAAGTTTAAATACATGTTATAGGTTTCCTGGGTCATACAGGGGACCTATAGCTTTCCTAACAAAAATGTAAGGACCTCAATTGTTGTTACAATTGGGTCTCATATTAGGGACATTGCCAGCTAGCAAAGAACATTGGAAGAAAGTAAAACAGATTTGTCCTTGGCCTGAGAGGCCAAATTTACCTCAAATTTGGCTTTGGTAGACTTTATTTGTCCTCTTGAGTTGTTTGTTTAGTCTGAGAGTGCTTTTATCCTCCTGGGTGCTGCACCTCCTAATTTTTGCATGATTTCCTGCTTTCTGTTATACAGGTTGGGATTCCACCAGGGTAGCTTGTTGTTTTGAGTTACTTCTTCCTTTTGGGTACAGCTGCCTCTATGCAACTATTAACATGCTTGTATAGGATTTCTTTGACTAGTTCTGCATAGGCAGCAGTGTTCTAAGGTTTTATGGGAGCTTGAAAGTTTGCCAGGTTACCATATAATAGGAAGTTAGCCTTAAGAGTAGTTCCTGAAAATTCCAGGTTTAAGGAGCTCTGGGTTTTATTTTTACTTCAGAGAAGACCATTTTGTGGTCTGAACTTACTGGAGAAGACATTACACTAGAGGGTGTGCTGTACTGTCCCACAAATCTAACAAAGTCAACAGAAGTTCAGTCTTTCTCCACCACTTTTTTCTTGCAGAGCCATGATTTCACAAATGTGATTGAGGCTTTATCGTCTCTCATTTATTCACTAATTTCAGTGTTGCTGGTCTTCTTCCTGTTCAACTCCATCTCTCAACACCAGACTCTGGTTCAAATCCGAGGTACTCTTATTCTTCTTGTCAATGTCTATGTTTTTTTTATTTCTCAAGCATTTTTCTTTGGAACATTGTAAAAGGTTTCACTGGCAATGTCTGTCTGTGTTCTTTATTGTCAGAAGAATGGGAAGCATTCTCCTGTTTGCTGGGTCACTTTTTGTTGAGCAAGCTTTTTTCCTACTTAGCCTGCTGTGCTTCCAAAAATGTCTTTGATACTTCTGAAAAGATATTTTGAAGACAGGTGGATATAGCAGCTTGAATCTCACACCTGCCTCAGCAATCCCTAATTACTGGGATAAGGCTGCCAACTCACTCTTTACCCACCTCCTTCCCCAGCCACCCTCTTAGGTTATTCCTTTTATACTTAACTCCTACCTTTCTTTCCTATTCACTGTTTTAACTTTAACAAATACTACTAGTCTGATGTTGCATTTCTTCTTTCGGTTTTCAATCCACATTAACACATTTTTTGACAATTCTCAGTATAATTCTAACCTCCCTTTCTTCATGTTCTATACATTTATTCTTCCCTTCAATCACTCATACTTATAGCAACACATATTCTTTTTACCTTCCCCTAATTGTTTCTACTTCCTGCATGACTAAATTCTACCATGGTGCATGCTAATTCTTTTAAATAACAAATGACCCTTCCCCGGACTCCCCTGTACCTTATCCTCTAACAATTCAGTTTTGTACATTTACACAACATATACTTGCACATTTTCTTTCCTCTACTTCCTCTCACAAATTACCTCTCTTTCAGCTTTTCTTTTGCTACTGATACTTTCACTAGAAATTTCTTTACTTGTGAACTTCCTCCATTTATACTATTATAGCTCTACATGTCTTTTTCTCTTTGTCCATTCTTCATATTCTTAGCATTCACTAGTGTCTTCTCTCATTGTTCCTTCTACCTACTGGTTTAACCATTTTTGCTACTTCCTACTTCCTGCATCCTTCTATGACGTCGCCATCTTGGACATTACTTACCATATCTGTCTGTCTGCACCTTTACTTTTCTTACTCTTAACAGTATGAATCCTACTTGTGCTTACTTGGCTCTATTACTGTCCCTACTACTTACCTCCTTTTCTGCCCTATTCAACTTCATTGTAATCACCTACTCACAACAAATGATTTTTGCAAATACTTACCTTCAGGTTAATGACCTCTTATGGTGGCTGCCACAAATAAATATCCATTGTTTTGTAGCAGTAGTTAGCTTACATTCAAAATTTGCTGTCCTCTACAATGCCATCCCTAACACAAACAGCCTTTACTCTCTTACTGTCACATGTCTTCTCACAATCATTGGTGATATTGAATCCAGTCCTAGTCCAACCTACCCTCTTCACCCACACATTAGCTTTGAAAGAAAGCTAACTGTAGCCTGCATAAAATGTTTTTGGCACAAAAAATACATCTTCTAATGTCAAACTACTGAATCATGGCTTCAAGATAACTCATAGATCTCTCCTGTTGCTTCAGATTCCTATAATATTTTCTATGATAATAAATCCAGAGAGGTGTAACTAAGGGAGGGCAAAGGGGGTGGATGCCCTGGGTACAAGCTGTTAGTGGGCACAATTGACAGGTGCTGATGGGGCACAAGTTCAATACTGGTAGTAATTTATTTTGTTTTAAACATCTTCATTAGACATTTATTAGACTTTTTTTTAAAAAGTGACACAGGCATATGTACAACTTTGAGATGAGGAGGCACCAGTTTAGGGAACACTGGGTACCAAATGACCTAACTATGGTTCTGGACTAAGTGGAAGCAAATGTGGAGGCACTCTTACTCTAATTTACATGTCCCCCAAAATAACACCATCCCTAATAACAAGTAGCGATACTGTGCCCTAACTGGAAACTTATTCTTAATAGCCATACCAAACATTTACTTGGCACTATTCTTCTCTCCCATTGGTCCTTTAATGCACCTAAACTTCCACCTCTGATACTTTCTACTAGGGATATTCCTGAAGTCCCTTCATGCACTATTAAGCAAGAATGGGAATGGATCAATGGACCCCACCTATACCTCTACAGACGCAGATGCTACCTCCACTTAAAGTTCTCTGTACTATTGAAGATAAACTATTTCTCCTAAAAACAGATTAGAATAAAAATTATGATATACTCCCTGAATAACTGAAAATCTCAGCTGAAGTGACAACACCTTAATATCACATTCCAGCTCATGCTTCCTGCTTGCTTCATGCTGACATGGAGCTCATCCTTCTTGTATCGCAGGAATCATTGGAAAGACAAGGCTGTTTGATCAAGGCTGTTCCAATGTTTCCATGGAGAGCAAAGCCTGTAAGTCCTAGACTGTGTTTTGGAGCAATCGTCTCTTTGTTAAAGCTATGTTTGAAGGCCAACACAGAGTCACATTGCTTGCCATGCAAGGGGAGTCTATTCCAGAGGAAGGGGAAGACCTGGGCAATTAACTTGACTCACCATTTAGTTTTGTTTATCACCGAATATAAATTAAGATCACTTGTTCTAGTGTTGGCTGCACTATTTGATATATTGAGAAAAAAGAGATCACTGATAATACAGCCCGTGAAGGGACAGAAAGCAAGGCACATTCCTTCAAGAGCCTAGATGACATGGAGTACAGGGAGCTATGATAAAAGCCTTTCCTGATAACTAATATTTTTGAGGCCTCAGATCCATTTTTGTTAGGGATCTTTGCATTTCAAGTTTTTTGATGTGTTTAAAAGAAATACATACTAAAAGATGCATTCCATTCTATAATTAGTTTAAGCAGGGTAGAGCAGAGGGAAACAACTTCACTAGTTTTAGATGAGATGTTTTTTGTGATTAATTGTGAGATGTAGAATAATTTTCTGACTACAGTTGCTACAGGGTGATCAAAGGAAAGGGAACCATTGACCCAGGTGCCCAAATCCCTGATCACAGACAAATTAAAGAATGGGGTATCACTGACACAGTAGGTGGTGCAAATTTGATTTTTTCCAATGGCGATGATACTGCATTTCTTAGCAGTTAATTTGAGCCCTTTTTCAGTGCAGCAAGAGTTAATGCATGTTCGTTCAATGTAAAGGGCATTAGTACCATTGGTTGATTTTAACAATTGACCCCAACTTACAGGCATCAGCAAGCTTAGTCAGAGATCATTGTTGTCAGTGTTTAGGTCAGAGAAATAAATGCCACAAAGGAGGTAGCCTAGTACCAAATGCTGGCCAGCTTTTCCCTAACAGAGGAGGCATCACTGACCCTGACAATGTGCATTCCGTACTTCAGCCATTTTACAGTCCAACTTACTACATGGGGATGAGAGTTTAACATCATTAACTTATTAACAATCCCATCATACGATATGGTTTTCAAATGCCTTTGTCAAATCCAAGTAGTCAGTATGAGCAGTGTTACCACTGCTTGCATGACTTTTTCAAAGACGTGCACAAGATTTAGCAGGTATGCTGTACCTTTACAAATACAGAGTGTTGTGGGTCGAGACTGATCTAATGTTTAATGTCCTGGTTTATGAGATTAGTAGCAATGTATTTTTTGGCTCTATAGACAGGACTAGTAAAGCTAATGTATCTGTAGTTACCTGGGTCAGTGATGGGGCCTCCCTTAGGGAAGAATATCACCACTGCAGTGCACCATGACTCGGGAACATATCCTGTGTCAAAGCTGGTGATGAACAACAAAAGGAGGGCATCATCTGGAGGCTGCTTGACACGATCTATTAGATAACCCATTATATTGTTGGGACCCACTAAAGAGGTGATTTTGATCTTGGAGAGTGCTTTAAGGAACTAATCCTTTGAGATGGGGGAATTGGGGATGATAGTTTCAACGGCTAAAATTACAGCAAACTTATTTGCGCAAGTATTTTGACAATATCTTTCAGTTTTGAATGGGAGATGTCATTGGTGTTATTACAGGTAAGTTTAGAACAGTGATGTGAATTATTCCTTAGTTTTCTAATGTAGCTAAAGAAGGCTTACAATTATCCTTAGCCTCAGAAGCTAACCTGTGTTCATGGGATGCTTTGTCAGTCATTTGTATATTTTCTTTGTGATGGGAGGTTCTTGCCTTACAAGGTACTTTTAAGGTCCACAGTTCTTGGCAAACAGGGTTTATATTACTTTCCAACTTGTAAGAACTTTCTTTCCACTAAATGATTTGTTGCTGTGAAACTTCCAACCTCTATAATCTGTTTTAAATCTGCCAGTTGCTGATATACTGACCATTTCTTTCATAGCATCTTCCTTTCTCATGTGTAGGGATTTGAACCATCAACATCCATCTTCGCAGTTTGGTGATTTATCAGCTGAGATGGCTCTACTGATTTTTGAATTGACCTACTACTGATGCAAACAATGCCAGGGCAGTCATTATTTCTTTTTTATCTTGCTAAACCTACTACTGCTGTGTGTATTAAGGCATTCTTTTCTGGGAACAGTTACGTTTTGAGAACACAAGAAGTTTGCTTTGTAAGAAAATGTAACTTTGGTAGTGTTTTAGGTGAATCTCTGTCCCACAGAACAACTGAAGCTGATATTGATTAGCTGTTTGGCTTTGCCTTGCAGTTTAAATAGCAGAGATGTGTGTGTTATTGTGCTCCATTTTGCAGGGCTGCACTGAGCTGTGCTTTGTGCAGTTGTGAGGTGTAGTGCTCTCCATGGATACAAATCATTTAAACTGAAATCTTTCTGGGAGGAATGTGGCTGGGCTGCTCCTAGAACTTCTGGACATGTGGAAAATAAACATAAATGAGAGAGAAAGGAAAAAAGAAAAAGTAATGCATAATTAAAATAAGAAAGAGAGAGGGGGTGGTAGAGAGACAAACAAGACAGGGAGACAATAAATTAACCTGGAATTTGTTAATACATCATTACATACTCATAGTGTTTTCTTATTTTTATTAAAAAGCTTTATTCAGGAAAAACATATTCTGGGAAATGGTATGCCTAGAACCAGTAGAAGGATATGAAATGGTGATGATTTTTATTATTTGCAGTCTACTGATAATAAGGAGGCAAAATTTTTTGTGTTACACCAGCTTAACACGTTTGAAATATCTTGCTGATAATGGATTGTTTTGCAGTTGTGTACTGGAAGCACATTACATCTCTTACATTTGTGGATGAATTACTTCTGGCATTGTACTTATAAAAGGAGTTCTTATTCAACTCATTTCTTTGGGGAATGATACATTATTTCAGGATCATGTTTGCATACTCATGAGCAACTTCAGTAAGTCATTTCAAGATCTTTGCTCTTGAGAGGAATTGTAGGCAATCTCCGCTGAATAGGTTTATAGATTCATAGGTAGGTACTAGGCTATTGGCCCTAGGGCCTATATAAGCCTAGTCAAAAAGGTACTCTGGCTTTCGCCACCCAAGAAAATTATTTTCCTGTGCCCCTGTCGAGCAGAGCCACAGAGGTGACCCCCAAGGTGAATTTCCTATTTCCCATCCAGTCATCAAGATTTTTCTTGAAGAGTGCTAATGATGACCTTTGTTTGATATAGATAGGTAGTTAGTTCCAGAGTATGGGAAGTCTCTGGGGCAGGAATCTATCCCTCCAGCATGTTCTGTTTATTGTGGTGACAAGGTTTAGGTCCCTAGAGCGTGTAGCTAGGTGGGATTGGTATTTCTTTAAGTGGAGCATGTCCAACAACTCTGGGTTTGACATAGCTTTGTATGTTAGGCAGGGATCGCCTCTGAATAGGCGATATGTGATGGAGTAAAACTGGAGTTTTTTGAGACGGTCTGCGTAGGGCATCTGTTTGAGGCCGGTAATCCTCTTTGTGAGGTATTTCTGCGGCCTTTCCAGTTGTGAGGTACATACCAAAAGGGGCGTTGTACTCTATAATGGGTCTAATGAATGACGAGTAGAGGGGAACGATGACCTCTTTTTTCCTGGATGAGAAACCTTTTGTGATGAGGTGTGCCATGTAGTAGGATTTCCTGACTACTGTGGCGATGTGATTATCAAAGGAGAGACTACTGTCCACCTGTGTCCCAAGGTCTCTTATCACACTTTTGTGTTAAGTAGACTACCACCTATGTGGTAGCTCATAGGTACAGAGTTTTTGCCAAAGGGGATGACAATATACATTTTGGCATTGAACTTGAGGCCATGGCTTTGACACCAGGCATCTGTCTCAGTGAGGCCCTTTTGTAGGATGTCCACATCATTTAGGAGTTTCGATTATGGCTCCTAGTTTGAAGTCATCTGTGAACTTCGTTAGCCAAAGACCTTCTGTGTTAGCCTATACTTCAGAAAAGTAGATACCAAACAGGAGAGGACCCAAGACTGATCCCTGTGGTACTCCACTTGTCACTGGTCTGAAGTCAGATTTGGAGTCTGCTACTTTCACAGTGTGGTTTCTGTCAGTGAGCCAGTTGGCAACCCATCTTGAGACATAGAGATTTATACCTAGTTTAGTGGGTTTATCTATAATTCCAGAGTGGAGGATGGTGTCAAAAGCCTTGCTGAGTTCTAGATAGGCTGTGTGAACCACCTTACCCTCGTTTATGGCTTTGGTGACTGCTTCAAAGAAGTTTATCAGGTTTAGGAGACACAATCTGCCTTTTACAAACATGAACTGAGTGGGGTCCAGAGTTTGGAGATTACTGATGTCTTTGTTTATAAGTTCCATGAAGATACCTTCCATGGCCTTGCAGACCAGGCTCATTAGGCTAATGGGGAGGTAGTTCCTGGGGTCCATGGTGGCTCCCCCTTTATGGTGTGGGATAAACATCACTGTGTGCCATTCAGTGGACACAAAGCCTGAGGTGAGGCTACGATTGAACATGGTGCTCAGGTGTTGTGCCAGTTCATTCTGTAGTTCATGTAGAACGCATCCTGGGATGTTATCAGGTCCCATGGATGCTGTGTTCTTGGCTTTGGAGAGTGTGGTTTTTACCTGTGCAGCTGTGATTACAGGAACTTTGCATTCTTCCGGTATAGAGATGGGCCCTTTAGGGGGTGAGAGGGGGGTAAAGTTAGCACTGAACCTATCTACCAGGATGTTGGCAATATCAGTTGGTTCTGTATATTTAGTGCCATTGCGCTGTAACTCAGAGTAGATCTGAGTGTTGCCATTGAGATTCTTGACATAGCTATAGAATGCTTTGTGGTTGTCTTTAGAATCAGTGGCAATTTTATTTTTGTAACTAGCTCTGGAGTATTTTATGAGGGATCTCAGCTTCTTACCGAGGCTAACCAGGGAGTTCCTCCAATCATGGGATTTTACTCTATTTTTGCAACAGTTTCTTTCTTCTGTTGTAGAGTTTGTTTATGGCAGGGGACCACCAGACTGGCTTCCTTTTTTTGGAGGATAGCATCTTGGTTTTGTTAGGGATCCATGCACTTGTGTAAGTGCTTATAAAGTGCATTTGTGTAGGATTCAGCAGTTGTACCTCTACTGTCCGTCTACATGGGTGTCGTGAAGTTTGCCACGTCTGTCTTAAGAAGCATGAAGTTGGCTTTGGTGAAATTTTTTATGGTGGTTTCCCTAATGGGGGGTGGGGGCGGGATGTTGATGTCTAGGGTGATTAGCTTGTGGTCAGATCTGACCAATAAGGAATTGACCTCTGGTGTGGAACACCGGTCACCCATGTTGGTAATGACCAGGTCTAGTATATTGCTGCCCCTGATGAGGGTGTGGATAAGCTGATCCAAGGTGTTGGAATTTTTGAATTCTAGAAAACATTGAGCAAAAGAGTTGGTATATGAGTGGTTTTCCCAGTTAATGGTGGGGTAGTTGAAATTGCCCATTATTAAGATGTTGAGTTGTACCCTAATACCCTGTATCAAGAAATGAGGAGTGGGAATCCTGGGGCATGGTGAGGGATCGTTGCAAGTTACAATTGGGATTGCGGTCTTGCCCAGAGTTAGTTGCACTTGGATAATCTCAGATGCATTATGCTGAGCAACTAGCCTGGAGGTGTGGATATCCTTAATGAATATGAACACTCCTCCACCTTTAGTGTTTCGGTCCAGGTTAGGTGGCCAAAACGTGCGGTATGAATTATAGCCTGGTAATGCAGGGATGCTCTCTGGAGCCTTGAACCAGGTCTCTGTCACTGCACAGATGTCGATGTTCTCCATTTTAAGGAGTGCCTTGAGTGAAAACATTTTGAGGTTTAGACTTCTAGCATTGAGTAGCATTACCCTCAGATTTTGCTTGCTTGTACCTGTTATGGTGGTGTATTTGTCATTTGAACCTTGCCTAAAAAAGGCACTATAGGGGTGGCAAGAGCCTTAGCCAGTATCTGGAATCCCAAGTGTGACAGGTGCAGGCCATCTCTGGCAAAGCATCATGGTCTGTCAGTCATGTCATCCCAGTCAGACAGATACTGGATCCCCTTAGAATGACACCAGAAGCTTAGCCAAATGTTGAAGTCAATCATTTTGTCCTTGTACTGTGGTATCATTTTGGGTGATGGCAGGATGCTACTCAGGGCTAGGGTCATACCTGCCTGGGCTACAAGATCGGAGATGTCCTCCATGTCTTTTTTCATGTTGTCCAGGGAGGTACATCTCAGGTCATTCACACCAACATGGACAATGACAGAGTCATAAAATGGTTCATCGTTACATATCAAAGATGTGCATTCAGATCTAACTTGCATGCTTACATTTATTAATCAGCAAAGCACAGAATTTCTTTTTGTATCTGTACTGAATCTGTGTACTTAATGCCACGGTGATACGGCGGTATCATTGTTACCTCACAGCAAGTGGTTCTCCCGATCAATTCTCGGCTTGGCTTGGGAGTGTCTTCTGTATGGAGTCTGCATGTCCTCCCCGCGGTTGGGTAGCGTTCGAAAGACATGCGTGCGTAAATGGGCATGACTTCGCTGAAGGTTGGGCATCGAGTTGGCACCTCGGCGTTTCGTAAAAAAAAAAAAAAAAAAATTACTGCCAATCATTAGTGGACCGGAGTTCCGCTGTGGCGACCCCTTACCGGGAAAAAGCAGAAAGACAAACAACAACAACTGAATCTGTGTACTTAACTTGCTAGCAAGTTTTAATCAGTAAAGCACAGAATTTCTATATACATTTTACTGAATCTCATAGATATGCTTGCATTTATTAAGCAACAGAGCACAGAATTTCATAATGTATTTATAATGGATCCATCATTCTTAGTAAATATTCCTTGTTTACTGTAAGCTAAAGCACAAATATGTCATAACTTTGTTTAATTGTTACATTTTGTTGTCTGTGTAAAGCTTGTCTCTTTGGGAATAGGTACTTTCTTCAGTCTTTGAATATATTTCCTTTGAAATTACTGCTTTGCACTATGCCTTGTATACCATTTTCAGTCATAGACTGTAAATTTGCTGTCACTTTTAAATTCTGAAAGTAAGAAATTGTACAGTGCATCTCTCACTAACCTCTGTGCTGATCATTCAATTGCTACTTTAATCCCCACCCCTTCTCTGCCTAGGGTGTGGCGACTAACTGATGTCAGCCATCTTGTACATGCAGTTACTATTTTCGAAAAAAAATGAGTCTTATACAGTTATCATATTAATAAGTATTTTGTGGCCTACACAAATCAACACATTTTTGGAAAGCTGCTTATAATACAAATAATTAATAAGCTAATACCTACAGTATATAAAATTGTGACAATGCAAATATGTTCATTTGTGTTCGTGTGACGATATATAAATATATATATATATATATATATATATATATATATATATATATATATACACACACACACACACACATACATATATATGTATATACATGCACATATACATATATATGTATTTATATGTACACCTCTGCATATGCACACTATTTTTATGTATGTATAGTTACAAATACTTTTTTACTGATACATATGCATTTGTATTTATACACACAAGCATATCTGTACATAAACATACCATACTTGTATACTAATGCATTTCTGTTTACAGATATGTTTATGCTTACTTATATCTTTTTAAAACATATAGATATATATTTGCATTTAAACATACATTTCTTGCATTTAGCTGCAATTATGGAATAATTATATAGCATTTTAAAACCTATTTTAGGTAACATTTAAAAATAAAATTTTAAAATACTTGCTGTAGAACTCACCTTAGCTTGATCTAGTCTCTCAGACAGCTGGTCAGGCCTGTACCTGTACAGGTCATCATACCTGCATCAGCAGTGGGCCAAGATTGGGCGATTCCCTGGCAGGGATTACAGGTGCTCACCTTTTTCTTGCCAGATGTCAACTTGTTTTCCATTCAGTGCCAGGTACTGTTCTTTTCATTTTGTCCATGTGCAACTTCTGTAAGAGATAGACCATGATTTTTGTCTCCTTATCAGACCACTGTGGGGCTTCCCAGTTGCTGCCATCATTCAAAGTGAGGAGTGCAACTAACGGGCTGTGGTTTAGAGGGTGGGAACCACATCCTGTGGGGTATGACATAACCATAGCCAAACCCAACTATCATGTAAAGTTAGTAGACTTAAAACTGCTGTTATTGGAAAGTTTGGATTAGCAAACTGCATTTTCAGATAGATATGGAGATTTTTTAAAGTAATACTTATACATTTTTGTGCTATGTCAAATTAAATTTGATTATTAAATCATTACTTTGTCATGTACTTACTGTGCTGAAGCAAAAACGCATATAATGTTTTAACCTTTATTTGCACAACTAACATTAAGGTCATGCATTACTCATTTTTGAAAGCATGCTTTTTTAAGTAGTGCATCACTTAATGTTGTGTCTTTTGGCTTTTCCCGGTTAGGGGTCACCACAGCGGAACTCCAGTCCGCTAATGATTGGCAGTAGATTTTTACATGCCGAGTTGCCGGCCCTGTTGCACAACCTTCAATGAAGGTACGCCCATTCACGCATGTCTCCACACAGAAGATGCTCTAGCAGAGAATCAGACAGGACAACGTCTTACTGTGAGGCGACAACGCTACCGCAGCACCACCACCGCAGTAGGTATAAGTAGTGCATCACTTAATATTTTTTATTTTCTCTTCAGTTTATAAATAGCCTTTATAGTAAGTGTTACTTGCTTTAATAGAAGCTACTGAGTGGTATAAAGTGATAAAGTATGTCAGAGTATAAAAGATGGGCATGGATTAGACTTCATGAATATAAAACTATGAAGTCATGTAACCAGACAAAGGAGGTGGGATAGTAATGGTAAATGCTTGCCGATACACTGAAGCAATTAATGAATTGTTCTTTGACACTGGTACTTATGTTACAGTATCAAAAAATGAAATTAGCATTGCCTATTGCAAAATTGATTCACTTCTGTAAGAACTCTTATTAGAAGAAAGAATTGACTGGAATGCATTCACATATTTAAGTAACAAAAATCCCACTATACCCAACTTCTTTGGTATACCCAAGATTCACAAAAGAGTAGGAGACTTAAAGTACAGACCCATAGTGGCAGCACATGGCTTAAAACTCATCCTTTAGCGGCCTACAATGACAAAAATTTGAAACCATGCTTTGAGGAAAGATCTCACTTTACTGAAGGACTTGTGGGACAGTCTCAGTAGACTTACTCAAGATCTTTGGTCCAAGAATGTAAGATTTCTAACTACAGATGTCATAGACCTTTTTACTTGCATACCCAGCATTACGGGCATTTAACTATTTCACAACAGTTTAATAGAATGTTTTTTCTTGACAAACACTGAGGTAGAATTACTTAAAGAATTGATGTTGATTGTGTTGGAAAGCAACTTTCTTCACTATGAGGGTGAGCTTTTTAAACAAATCAAGGGAGTCGCTGTGGGAGTGGTCTGTGCCTCTTCATATGCCAACTTGGTATTACTCTCATTGGAGAAGGTTTATGAGTTTAAATCAGAATTTTTTAAATTCTGTAAAACATATTTACAATACATGGACAACATTTTTATTTTGTGGGAGGGTCCCTTATAACTCATTCCGGAATTTGTTAAACAACTCAGTACTTCCACTTCCTTTCTAAAATTCACCTGGAATTTTAATAATCAAAGTATTAACTATCGTGATGCTTTAATTTCAACTGGAACACATGGGTTCATACCTAAGATTTATAGAAAGCCAACTTTCAGCAACTCATATTTGCACTACAACAGCTACCACCCTATGAGTCACAAAAACAGTTTGGTAAAAGGACAAACCATTTGAGCAGCTAGAATGATTTCCAGTAAACAGACCTTGGAAGAAGAATTCACTCTTCTAAAGAACATGTTCATTCAGAGGGGCTACCCAGTAGATTTTGTAAACACTATCAGTATGGAAATATTACAAAAATGGGGGAACAAACATAAACCACTGCTAGGTCTAGGTTTTCATCTAGAAAAGAAAAATATGGTAGCTCAGAAGCATTCACTGGCAATAAGAACCATGATTACAAAAGAAACTGATCATAGATTATAATGAATTAGTGAACTATGTTAAAAACATTATCAGCAGGGACTAGTGCATTATTTCTAACACCATGCTGATGGACATTTTGGAGTCTGAACCAACATTTGTGTACAAGACAGCACACAGTTTAAAGCAAATTATTTGAGAGTTATGGTACCCACACTAATGGACCTAGGCAGAGAAAAGGTACCACTCCATGTCAGTTTTGTAAATCATGCTCCCACATCACCTCACAAAAAACAATTACTCTTGAAAATGGGTTTAACAGCAAAATCAGGTATGCCAATGGCAGTTGTGTCACCATAGGTTTAATCTATTTGGCAGTCTGCTGAGGATGCCACAGTTTTTATATAGGCAAAACTGAGCGAGCATATTACAACACAATACAAGAACAAGAAGTGATGTATGCAGCCCTTTAAGTTTCTGGTGAAGTTTTTGTTAAGAACAAAAGCCTAAATCCTGAACATCCTGAGTAAAACATCTGGCTTTTACTGATTGTTTTTTTTACACTTGGTGACTTTATCTACAGTCATTTTGGTCTCCTTCAGAGGTTGACAGCATTTTGTATTTCGTTATTGGTCTTCTACTCTGTCCTTTTGCAGCAAAACCTAAATGTTGTTGACTCCATTTTCTCTTTTTTATGTATAGGGAAACTGAAGATATATGAGGCACATACTACCTGGCAGTTTATGGAATAGTAGCCCTTCCTGAAACAAAAATGAGTAGTAGACCAAACAAGCAAGATAAAACTACAAAAAATGACAACTTGGAACAGCCATTACTAAAACCAATAACCGATTTCATGAAGCACTTTTCATCTGTGATTTCACTCAAACTTCTTCAGATAGTAGCCCTTCCTGTCTGGTACTCCCCCCCATGGACCTGATATTGCCCTAATGGTAACATGAGTACAAGCTGTTTCACCAAGCATGTCAGGAAAACATGCTACCTCCATAAACGTCACATATAGCCCGGTCTCAGTCCTGAGATGACACCAGGAAATTGATGTACAAATCCACACGTGCTAAGAGTATATTGAGGAGCTGCTGAAGTATCATTGCTTTAAAAGCCTGAGAAATATCCAGCGTGTCCTCAGTCTGTCTCTGGAAGGTCCAAGTGGGAACCATAATGAAGGCTATATAACTTAACTATCCACAGTAATAGGAAGGACACTCATCCCCTCAGTTCCCATCTGTGGGCCATACATGCTTACTAAGGCTTAGACTATCCCTGTCCATGGTAAACCTCTCATGGATTTTCTGATTATCAAATTATGAGTAAATATATATATATATATATCTGCCTTCTTGGCTGGTGAGCACTGATGGGTGCAAGAGATTTTGGCTCAGCCAATACCAGTAGTTAACACTGAGGAATAGCTATGTTAGCAGCATTTTTGCCAATTGCAAGGTAAATAGAAAAAGCATTATTCTATGTTTTAAAACATATCCGAGGAAGGCATTTAAGTGCATCAAAGTATAACTATGACTCACAAACAGATGGGAAGAGGGCTTGTTATAATATGATGATTTACATATTTTTTCATTATTATCCCCCCTCTTCATTACTGCTTGCACTCCTAGTTCTCCCCATAATTTCAACCCTCTTCTCTGTTGCTTCAGTTCTCCCTGTACTTCTTCTGCCTTTCCTGAACCTCGATAGCTCCCTTCCTGATTCTCCCCTTCGGGTCTCTACTGCTCCAGACTGAATGACCACTAGGTGGCACTCCACTACCTTCTTACTTTTCCCACTACTTTTTCCTCTCCTTCCTTATCTCCCCTTCTGCAGCCCTCTAACATCATTTCCTCTGCTCTCTCCCTCTCTACTGTCCAGGACTACCAGCCATTCATTCCTTTATACTCAGCCCTCCTCTATTCCCTTTTCTGAAGTCTCTTCCTTCTCCCTCTGTCTTTCTTCTTTGCATCTACCCCTAACTCCTCTTCTCTGCACATCTCACTACCCATCCTCCTCTCTCCTTCACTTACCTGACCTATTTTCTCATCTCTGCTAAACTTGCTTACATTACCTTCTGACTACTCACTCTTTACTGATTGTCTTCCCACTTTCTCCTCCTCTGGCTCTTCCCGGTCTGTTCACCCTTCGGGCTCACTCCGCTCCCCTACCCTGCCTCCAAATCCTACCTGCCCCCCCAGCACATCCACATTTATACCTCACCAACTCCTCCCTCCAATTGTATCAGCCAATCACAGTCTTTCCATACTCCCTCAATTCCTTCATCAATTAACCAATCTTAACCTCCCTCTTATTTCCCCACCCACTTATACTCCTCCCTCTTCTCCCTGCACTTAACCCTACCCTACCCTCTCCTCTCCTAAATTTATATCTCCCTTCCTCTCCTTCACCTTCTCTCCACAATCGCTCTCTTCTACCTTTCTTATTACTCCCTTCCATACCCCACCCATTCAAACATGCCCTCCCAAATTCTCTTTTCCCTCAGACTCCCCTTCTCTCTTCTCATCTTTCTTATTCCTCTCCATCATGCTACTTCATACTGCTTAAAAACTCACCCATACCTGCCTACTACTCATACTATCACTTTCACTTACCCACATCCTCTTCTACTCTCTCACTTCCACTCCATTTCCCTCTCCCTTATCACAATAAAACTACTACACCTCTTCCATCCCAAAATACTCTCCTCCTCTAAAAAAGCTTCTCTCTTATATTGCCACTAACCCCAGAACATCTTCCTTCTCTCCAAACTTAAAATACATAAAGTTATCTCATGTAATTTCCTAGCCTTATCTGGTGACATTCACCCGAATCCTGGTCCCTGCCTCAGTACAAACAACTCATTCCCTCCTTCACCCTCCTCCCTCACTTTAAATAAGCCTCTCCCTCCTCCTTCTTCTCCTACTTCCTCTCTTAGCACCCTTAAGGTCTTCACTATCAATGCCCAGAGCCTTAACAACAGAATTCACCATGTTCATGCTTGGATTAATCACAACCAACCTGACATCTTAGCTATCTCAGAAACCTGGCTAAAACCCCATATCTCTGATTCTGAAATCTTACCTCCAGGTTTCAACATCCTCAGGAGTGACCGATTAAATAAAAAAGGTGGAGGCTCTGCCCTAATCTACTCTAACCTTCTCTCCATAATCCCCCTGCAAATCCCAACCCCTCTATTCAAAAATACTAAAATAACTGCATGTCTGCTCCAACTCAATACACATAAAAATATCTGCTTCATTTCCTTATACATCTCCACAGGCAATAATATCTCTACCCTTGAGAATATTCTCCACTGGGCCTCATCTGAAATAAAATATGAAACATTTATTCTAGGCGACGTCAACATTGATTGGAACAAAATCAACACACCTTCCCCCTCCCTAGTTATCAACCTTTTCAACTTCTCCCAAGTAATCCATTCTATAAGCAGACCTAACAAAATCCACCCCCCAGGATCCATCATAGATTGGATCCTAGTCTCCCATCCAAACAAAATCTCTCTATCTGGAACTATCCCTGACTCCTTTAGTGACCACCTCCCTGCCTTCATTCATCGCTCAGCTAACCCCTCACAACTCCAACATTACTACATTCAAACTCGTAACCTTAGCAACTTCAACCCCACAATTTTCTCCAATATTTTCAAACAAATCAACTGACAAATCCTTTACATTCTCTCCCTTGACAACACTGTAGAACATTTTAACTCCATCTTCCTAAATACTCTTAACTCCCTAGCCCCCCTAAGAAACAAATGAATCAAAGCCAATTCTGCTCCTTGGCTGACCAAAGAAACTAAACATACTATGCATCTCAGAGACAAATCCTGGAAACTTTATCAGAAAAGTAAACTGTCTTCTGCCTTGCTCCAATATACCCAACTCCGCAACCAAGTAAAAATACTAATCACCTGGGACAAAAAAAACTACTACAATAAACTTCAGTCCAATAATAATAATAACCCAAAACAATTCTGGAAATCTGTTAACTCTATTCTCCATCCTGGGTCAAGAAATAACCCCTGCCCTGACCCTATATTAACTGACAAGGAACTAAGCTCTCTCTTCAATGCTTTCTTTACAGATTCTATAGCCAAGCTAACCAAAACTTTCCCTGACAACAATCCTTCCAACTTCCTAAACTCTTCTAATAACTGTCACCCTATGTTCCAACTCAAACCAGTTTCCACAACATTTATAAAAAAGCTCTTATCCAAACTAAAGCCATGCTCTAATGCCCCCGACAACATTCCCCCCTCCTTCCTCAAATGCGCAGCCGAAGGAATTGCTCTCCCAATTAGCATCCTGATTAACTGATCCTTAAAAGAGTCATACATACCCAAACTTTGGCGTTCAGCCTACATTCTACCGCTTCATAAAGGAGGTAAAAACAACTCCATTTCTAATTTCTGCCCCATGGCCTTCCTCTCTCCAATATCTAAAATTCTAGAGAAATGTGTCCACTACCAATTTTTACCCTACTTAACTCAGAATCAGTTACTTACACCTACCCAACATGGGTTCCGTCCTGGCCACAGCACCATAACTGCCCTACTTTCCTTCTTAGAAACAGTTAATCAAGCCCGAGATTCCTGACTTCTTGTATCCACCGTTCTGCTAGATCTATCTAAAGCCTTTGACACCATCTCCTATACACACCTTCTCTTCCACCTCTTCAACCTTAATCTCTACACTAATACTCTTTTCTGGTTCTCCAGTTACCTCTCTGACAGATCTCAGGCTATCAGATGGAAGGACTCTACCTCCTCCTTCTTACCTACTCCTACCGGTGTTCCTCAGGGATCCATCCTCGGTCCCATACTTTTCAACATCTTCATTAACAACTTTCACACTGCTTCCCTGACACTTCAGTCATCCAATACGTTGATGACTCTACCCTAGTCTGTGCTGCCCCCAACTTTTCTGAACTTCTCTCTAAAACACAAACAGCTTTTTCCACTACTGAAAACTGGATGCACCAAAACCATCTCTCCCTCAACTTCAATAAATCTAAAATACTAATTTTCCTCCCTACCAAGGCTTCTTCCTTTGACAAAAACACTTTCAACATCCTCAGCCAAACCAACACCCCTATTGAGATAGTCCCTTCTGCTAAACTCCTTGGCATAACCATTGATGAACACCTCAAATTCGACCTCCACATACAACAAAACATACAATAAAAACACCAAAAGTTAGGTATGCCCTACAGGAATAATCTATTTCTTTCAAAATTCCCTAGGCAAACCTTAGCTACCTCCTACCTCCTTCCCTCTCTACTTTATGGTGCCCCTCTTCTAAGTAATCTGTCTGCCTCCCTCACCTCTTAACTTGAAGCTTGCTATAATAAAATCTCTAAACTCGCCACTAAATCCAAAACCTCAACCCACCACTGCCTCACCCTTCAATCTCTGAACTGGTTAGAACTTCCCAACCACCTTGACTATCTGCAACTAACTACCACTCATAAATTAATATTCTACCCAGAAAAATGCCCAGCCTTATCCAACATCCTTCCCCCTTACATCCCTAACCGATCATTAAGATCCGAGCACCAAAATCTAATCTCCATTCCCAGACCTAAACATCCTGCCGGCCAGCAACTACTATCCTTCTCTCTAGGTAGAAAATGGAACTCTCTCCCTCCTTCACTTAGGACCATACCTAACACGGAATACTTCAAAACCCAACTCTTCTTACACCTATCTTCCAAATGGAAATGTTCTTGCTTTCACCCTATATAATTTCAAGGTTTTTCTACACTAAGCCCCTCTACTCCAGCACCTTTCTGCTCTCTAATTCCAGCCAATGGTTTTAGCTGACTCTCACTTGACTGTAGGGATGAAAATATTGTAAATTATGTTAGTACCTAAAAAAAAAAATTTTTGTTATTTAGCATTTGCAGTGTTCTTAATATGTATTCTTGCTGTGTGCACATTCTTTTGTAATTTTATCTCTTGCATTGTATCCTTGATTGTACTGCCTTTGAAGCTTTTCTCCCCGGGCTTCCACTGAAAGTGGGTACTTCTTGGCCCAGTGGACTTCCCCGGTAATCAAACTGAAATAAATAAATAAATAAAATAAATCTCCTCAGTTGAATATGTTTATTCAAGGCCATACCCTGTTAGTGTAAATGGCCTCTATGAATTATACCAGAGCTGCGCTTAGCTCTGATTACCTTAACAAGTTTGAGTAATGACTCTGAATACCACTCTAAAAATGCAGAGGAAAATATTGCATAAAACTGAATTAAGGAAAACTTTCTATTTTTAAGCAATACAGAAAAAAATTAAGAAACTGACTGTGGTATTACAATTTGCCATATATGGGAAAAAGACAAAGGTCCATCATTATAACTGCAGGAGTTTGCAGCTTTATGCAAGTATTGCAGATGCAGCAGGCCAGGCAGCAACAGCTATGCATGAGGTGGATATATCAGCCATAACTCTGCAGTGTTATTTGTTAAGAAAATGGAGTTTCTGGAGATCAGTGGATCACTGTGTTTTTTAAAGTTAGTTACTGATGCACAGTGTTGGTCTTGCCCCAGAAATGTGTATCAGTAATTTGAATAGCAATGAACATGGAAAAGTTTTTAGCAATAGCGCAATGAGACCCCTAGCTAGTAAAGGGCCCTTGGCAGGTACCTAAGGAGCCTTACATTACACGTGGCTCTACTTCTGTGTGGTATATTGCTTTATCACTGCTGAGTGCAGCAATCCCTTACTGTTCACTTATAATCCTTTGCTGCTATACTTCATCTTCTACTCCATCAGATTAATTCCTGAAACTCCTATATCTTGTCTCCTTACCTTTTTATTGGAATCTACTTGTTCTTAATAATGCTACATAAATCTTGCCAGGTCTGTCTTGCCAGACTTACCACAAACAGGCTTACTGCTACCTTTTGGAATGCCAGGAAGTAAGTTAGGAAATATAATCAAATATAATATTACACTACCTCTTTTTTTTTTCATGGAGCTGCACTTTCCAAGGTAGGGTCAGACCACCTCAGAGAAAAAGAAATTAATATATTTGCCTTTTTTCGAAGGTGGTGTGTCTTTGTAGCTATCTATGCTCATGTTTGTGTGTACTGCATTTCTATGTGTATATATCTATATATATATATATATATATATATATATATATATATATATGTATACACACACACAAACACACATACACACACATACACACACACACACACACACACACACACACACACACACACACACACACACACACACACACACACACACACACACACACATACACACATTGTTTAGGGGTAGACCCCCACACTGGAGGTACAGGAAGGTACACACCTCCTCCCCCTGCAAGAGCTCTTTAAAGTTGAGTACTACTTTACTTGAAATGGTGCAGTAATGTGTGGTTGGTAGGTTGGGTACTGATACATGCAGCTTTGGTACTTTAAAGTACACCAGTTTGCACAATATTTTTGTGCTAACTTCATTGTATACATTTTATTGCTTATCTCACTATCATTTGACTTTAATGATTACTGTGGGGCTACTAGGTATATAATGTTATCAACGAACTGTTACATTCTGCTTGCCCTGTTGTTATTTTGTATTTTGATGGTTTTTTTTTTTTTTTTTTTGTATTTGTATTTGCTATTTTGCTTTTAGTGCATTGCTTAGATCTATTGTTGGTTGGTAAGATATCTTATAAATTGCTGATCTGTATTTTCTGTGCTTGGCTTGCCCAAGATCTAGCTTAAAATAGTCCTCGATCCAGTATACTGATATTATTAATATCTGACACTCGGCTCCTGGTCCTATAGAACTGTACTTCACCAGAACTGTGGCTACTTCTGCCACAGAGAGGAGCCATTTAAAGATATCTGCATCAGTGGTACTTGCTCTGATGTACACAGTACTGCCAAACACCATGTTTAATGTTTGATGCACAGCATAGAACCAAAGCAAGATTTGGCAAAACCATGCTTTGGCCAGTTGTCATAAAACTCTTGTCTCCAAATGGCATAAGCTCCATGCTTGGAAATATTTTGGAATAAATATGGAGTTCCAAAAAAAGGTCACTTACATGGATAGCTGCTTAACTCCTACCCAAATTTAAACCTTGTAGAAAATCTCCTTCAGTGGGTTTACTGTCTAAGACTACCCCCTGGAAAGTTCATGCCAGTTGTTTGTGCTAGGATGCCGTCTCCTCACATCTTACTGATCAGATCCAAGTTGTGTTTAAGTGGGAAGAACTGAGAAAATGAGACTCAACCCTGTCTTTACAGCTGCACTTTTATAAGCGTAGTGGGTCACCTGACAGGAGATGGTCATAGGTCACCATTTTGTTGTTGGAATGTAAAAATAAGCAAGAGGCTACTAAATGAGACACTGTCAGAGTTGTAGAGTAAGGTTCCTTTCTATATAACATTTCCAGCATTTGAAATAATTTAAACTAAATATTGATATTCCTGTACTGCTGCCTGGCAACTTTTACTTTGTTTTAATATCCTTCAGATAAGACTGTGATAAATCAAAACATAAGTAGTGAAAAGAAATGTTTTCATATTTGTAAATGTATAGTTTTAGCCCCTATTTTGGCTCTAAGTATATTTACCATGCTTGAAATTTTGCTGATGTGTACGTTTGATGTAATTTTAAAATGTTCTATTGCGTTAAATAGGATGGGGTTCAAAAAGGGTCACTGAAGTCCAATCTACATGTACGTGAAGTAAAATAAAAATTAATAACAAGAATCTTTTGAGTACAGCTTAGTGGTGTTCTTCCATGTTACAATAAGGTTGAGAAGGTTAATTGCTTGTATGCTGCATACTTTCTCAGCAATTGATGTCTGTTTTTCTGTTATCCACCAAAAGCGCCCAGCCAATACCAGAAGAATAACCAAGTAAAATCGGCTGAAAGGAGCAGACTGAGAATTATAAAAAAGTTTATTAAATACAATAAAGAGTTAAGTGCTTTCGTTCTTAATCTTCAGGACTTCACAGAACTAAAACAATGTTTTTCTGTTAGTTCAGCACATGATTAAGGTTGTGAGCTGCAAATTGTATGTCAACAGGGTGCTGATATATAGCCTGTAAAGTTGGAGATTCTTATATTCAGACTATAGTTGAGCCTGAAAGTACTATACCAGTCTTCTTTGGCTTTTCCCGGTTAGGAGCCGCCCAGCAGATCACTGGTCTGCTACTGATTGGCAGTGATTTTTACGGTGTTGAGTTGCCAGCCAGGCACCCAACCTTCACAGAAGGCATGAAAAGTACTACACCAGTGTGTGTTACAAATCACCTTTACCAATGGGCCCATTACCCTTTATTGGGTTTTTGCCACAGTCGGTCATCCTACCACTGTACTACACTGTCTGCATAGAAATATTGCTTGCAGCATTTCAGTCTAGCCTAGTGCTGCTCATCTCAGGTAACAAGGGTTTGCACTGATAGAATTGGATTCTTTTGTATGATTTTCATTCCATATCTCCACTGCATGGATGGAATACTCACACATTATCATTACTATTATTATTGTTATTATTATTATTATTGAAAATCCAGTAAAGACAGAAATTGACAGAGTTAAAAAGGGGATACAAATGACTTGTACATATTCTGTGTCTGGCAGCATAGAACTAGTGCTAATACAAATGTCATTGGTACAAGAAGTCTTGGCTTGATATATCCAACAACCACTGACATACTGCTGACCACATAACTCTTTCATTCACTTCAGTGCTTTCAAGATGACTTTGATAAGAAGCATAACATGACTTTTTTAATAGCAGCTAAAATATGCTGTACCAGGTTTGTAGGAAAAGTAATTTATTTGATAAATCTGACAATATTTGTCAGGATCATACAGAATATCAGTGCTACATTTGAGTCCCGTTATGTCATTACTGCACAGACATAATGTGGCATCCATGCATGTACAAATTTTATTTTATTTATTTATTTATTTTGCATTTGTTTACCGGGCTAGTCCAACTGGATACATGTCCATTTTCAGTGGAGGCCCGGGGAGAAAACCTCCTCTACAATACTACTATAGTAAGAATAAACAAAAAATGAACAATAATATATCAACATATACAAATAAAATCTAAAAACATGTACATTAAACCTACAGCAGGAAGTAAAAGCATTTGAGTACAATAAGAGGTTTAGTAAAGCAGAAAAATACAAGTAAAGTACCTACTTAGTTACCCTATTACTTCTTTGTAAGAAGTTGAAAAGTAGTGATTATATGCCTTTGTTAGAAAAGAAGTAACAGAAACAGTTTTATAGAGGATAATTTAGAGTGTTAGATATAAGAAAAAGAGTGGATGTAAGGAGTCAAATAGCAAGGAGATAAAAGAATGGTTAGTCTGGGTTATTGCAAGAGCAAAGCCAGTAGTTGGAAAAGAAGAGTTTTAGTTTAGTTTTAAATAGTGGGAGAGATGTTAGAGTTGTGAGGTCTTGAGGTAGTTGATTCCATATTTTACCAACTGAGTTGGAAAATGTGGAGTCACCTGCTGAGTTCTTAGATAGAGAAGTATGAATCAGTATTTTGTTAAGAGGAGCGCAGGTTCTTTAGATTGTTATAGGGTTTTATGAGGGTGGAGAACATTGGAGTGTTGTCAGGGTGGTGAAGGGCTTTATGGGCAATTGTAAGTTGGTTAAATTGTATTAGGTTGGGTAGTTCTAGCCACCCTAGTTTTTTAAGATTGGAGCAATGATGAGTCCTGTATGTAGAGGCTGTGGCAAATCTGGCAATATTGTCATATGATGTAGCTAGTTTGTTAAGATTATATTTAGAAAGATTTGTATAAATAGGGGAGGCATATAATAGGGAAGAGATTAAGTGGGTTCTAGCTATTGTAGATTTGGCTTCTGGAGTAAGGAAGGATTTGATTCTGTAGAGACAGCCTAGTTTTCTGTTAGTTGATTTTATTGTAGAGTCAATGTGCATGTCAAATTTTAGTTGATTGTCAATTGTAATACCCAGAAGTTTGGTGTTATTGTCTGGAGAGATAAGTATGCCATTGTTGGCTGTGAGTGAGAAATTGATGGAGGGAGACAAGAGAGTGGGTGTAAAAATCAGAAGTTTGGTTTTCTTTGGGTTAAGGAGGAGACAATGGTTAGAGAACCATTGCTCTATGGTTGTGAAGGTTTTTTGTGTGAGAGAATAAAGTTCAGACTGTGTTGAGGCTGAGCAAATGATGGTTGTATCATCTGCGTATTGAATGCAAGTTGATAGGGGAGTAGCTAGATGAAGGTCGTTTATAAAAATAGAAAATAGTAGAGGACCTAAGATAGAGCCCTGAGGGACTCCTATAGAGGTGGGAAGGAGATCAGAGAGGTGATTATGCCAGAGTACAGCTTGTTTTCGATTATCCAGATAGGATGTGAACCAATTTAAGGCTGTATTGTCAAAAGAGAGGGACTTCAGACGATGGAGGAGAAGTTTGTGGTTGACCATGTCAAAGGCTTTGGATAGGTCAATGAAAAAGGCTGAAGAAGGAATATTATTGTTGCGGTTTTTGTTAATTGAGTCGATGAAGGATAGTAAGGCTGTAGTAGTGCTATGGAAAGGACGAAAACCATGTTGGCACTTAGCTAGGAGGTTGTTATTAAGTAGGTGATTTAGTAACTGTTTGTGGATGCATTTCTCCATTATTTTTGCAAGTGGTGATAATAATGCTATGGGGCGAAAGTTGGAGTACTCAGTAGAGTCACCACCTTTGAACAGTGGGATGATATATGAGATTTTCCATATTGATGGAATTGTGCTTTCTTTTAAGGTCCTGTTAATCAGTATAGAGATCGGGTAAGCTATAGCTATTGCACCAATTTTGAGGAATTCTGCTGGTAATTTGTCGGCCGAGGGGGTTGTGGGTTTTAATTTTTGAAGTAAGGATGATATATATGTGGTGGGTAGGGGTTCGAGGTGGAATGGGGGGGGAGTGGAGCTTTGGGTTAATAGTTTGGACGTATCAGGGCTTTGTTGGTTAGCTAGCTTAAGAATGGCAGAGTTAAAGAAAGTATTAAAGGCATTAGCTGTTTGTAATGGGCAGTCAGCGTTTGAATCAATTGGATTTGGTGTGGCAACTTTCCCAGGGGATAACAGAGTATTAATAGTGGCCCAGAATTTATGTGGTTGGTGTGGGGATGCTTGTTGTAGCTGGGTATAAAAGTTCTTTTTATCTTGCAGGATGGCTTTCTTTGTTACATTTCTTTGTTCTCTGAATATGAGGCGATCAGTTATATTTTTTGTAGTACGCCATTTAGTCCAGGCTTTGTTCCTACTAAGGATAAGTTTCCTAGTAGTATTTGAAAGCCATTGGGCTGTTTTAGATTTTATTCTTATAGAGCGTATTGGAGCATGATGTTCTAGGATTGTCAGAAAAGTATGATTGAAGTAGCTAACCGCTTCATCTATAGGGAGAGATTTAAGAGATGACCAATTGACTTGCATAAGTTCATTTTGAAACAGAATGGGATTAAAGAATCTTTTGCTACGGGATGTAATTACTTGGGTAGGGATAGTTAAACTTGTTTTATGCCTGATGATATATGTTAGGGAGTGGTCACTGAGGTCATCTGGGAGAGTTCCTGTTGTATACCTTTGCTGAGGACTATTTATAAGTATCCAGTCAAGTATGCTTTCTTTATTATTCCGTTTATTTGTTCTTGTTGGAGAGTTGATGGTTTGAGAGAAGCCATGCAGGTTAATAAGGGTGGATGGATAGGTATGTTTACATAAATTCCAGTCAATATTAAAGTCTCCTAAAAGTATTATTTCTTGAGGGAGATTTAGTGAAAGCCAATTTAATAGGTCTTCTAAAATAGTGAGATTTTTTCCTGGGGGAAGATAGGTACAGATAATGTTAACTGTTTTGTGAGGGTTGAGCTGAAGTTTGGAAATAATTATTTCTACATTATTGTCAGATGGAACGGTAAGATTTGTTTTAGTTATTTGCAGTCCGGTTTTATAGAGAATTGCCACCCCACCACCTTTTTTGTTTAAGTGGTCTTGTCTGAGTATGTTATAGCCTGGGGGGATGATTTCATTATCTTTAATTGTAGGTTTGAGCCAAGTTTCGGTTAGACAGAGGATATCAAACTGTTGGACATCAAGTAGGGCATGAATATGTGATAGTTTGTTACAAATGCTACGTATATTTAATTGTGCAATTGAAAGTGATTTGGGGGATTTGGTAGATGGTGTTGGTCTTATTTTGAGTTGGTGGCAATTAGAGGATGGTGGGGGTGAGTTAGGGCCAGGGTTGGGGTGGATGTCGCCATCTATTAATGAGCAGATTAATATAGGGTTATAAAATTGAAAGATTTTGCAGTAGTGGTAAAAATGTTTTTTAAGGCCATCAGTAGGATATTTAATGTGGGAAAGTCGGTGATATTTAGCTTGAAGGTAGGAAGTTTTGTGGATGGTATTGAGATAGCCTATTTCTAGAGCTAGGGGGGATGTTAGAGTTTGTTTGTGTGGAATTGTTAGAGTAAAAGGAAGGGGTTGTTCGTAGGAGGTAGAGAGATAGGTGGTGATGAGAGTAGTTAGGAGGGTTATAAGTAGCAAAGGATGATATTGTTTAGACATGTTTAGAGAATCTGTAATTGAAATAGAGAGGGAGGATTGAGGGAAGAGTAGTGATGAGAGAAGGTAGGTGGAGTTGGGAGGAGCAAGTTCTAGAAGGGGTGGAGATAATTACAAAGGGATGTGTTTATGAGGGTATAAAGGTAGAGGTGCTAGGGGCGGGTGAGATTTGGGGGCAGGGAGGGGAGCGGAGTGAGCCCGCAGGGCGAATGGAGTGGGAAGACCCAAAGGAGTGTTGTGGCACAGAGAAAAACAATCTGTAAGATGGGGAAAACAGCAGGTAGGTAAGTAATAAGTATATATGTATAAGGTATGAGAAGTTCAAAGTCTAACTTGTGAATATGTTCAAGTGTGGAGCGCAAGGGAGTAATGGAAGGTTGGTTTGGCAGGTTCCTGAGAGAAAGAAAACAAGTAAATAGGATAGAGAGAAGATACAGGTACCAAACAAAAAGATATAGGGGTATGCGTAGTAATAAATCAAGAGGGAGCAAATTAGAAAGAAAAAAGGATGCCACCTAGTGGTCAAAGGGAATATATATCACAGTTATACACATGAGAGAGAGGCAATGGAGGAAAGGAGAGAGGGAAAAAGAGATAGAAGTGTAAATAGTAGTTGAGAGAAGAATAAGTAAAGGGAGTCTGGAGTAGTTTAGTGGAGGGGGCAGGGCCTATTGGCTGCTGGCAGTCCTGTGCAGGTAGCTAGACTGGTTCACACAGTTCAGGAGACTTGGGTTAAACATGTAGGAATAACATACTTTCACAGTCTGTCTGGTAGATATCACCGATGTCTGGAGGGTTGGAGCTTAGCAGACAAAAGGATTTGGTCTTCCAGGAGGGTAGAGGCAATTGTATAGGTATTTGCAGGGTCCACTTATTCAAACTGCTAAAATAGTAAAGAGAGAGAGAGGAAGATGGTAAGGCAATCAGAGAGAAATAAAAATAGAGGGCAAACAACAAATGCTTGCAATCAAGTACTTAAACAGGTTAGTACTAAGCACATTTGTACTTTGCATAAGTTGCTAACTAGAAAAGCTTCTAGTAAGTATTCATGTTAAAACATAAGAACAGTAATATGAGAATGCATAGGTTCATAAGGTGTTACAATCAAAAGAAACAGCAAACAAACACAGTAATAACACAGGGTTTGACAGCATTAAATACTCAATTGTTGATAATTAGGACTGTATAACTAGCTATAATGTGTATACCTTTAAAACTAATATAGTCGGTTTAGTTAAAGCAGTTCCATAGATCACTAGTCATTAATTCTGAGTTGTAGAGGTCATTCCATAGTTAATGGACACAAACTACAGAAATACTAGTATATTGTTGCAGCCCTTGGACCTATTTAGCATACAAAAAGGTAGATACTCACTATGTCGCACTCCACAAATACAGCCCTCAAATAAGAGCTAGTGCAGGACAAGCGACTTGTAAGTACGCAATTTAGTCATAGTCAATGGTCATCAGAAAGTAGATGTTTTTAGCATTCCACGTGCGGAGCGCTGACTATGTGTAAGTGAGCTTGATTAACCTAGTGGTGTTTAGTAGGTTTCGAGACCCATGTTCAAAACCCCATTTATTGTGTAATTAGTTAAAAACTAGGCAGTCGAGACGCTTATTGCGGTCAGTGTGCACAACGCTGTCTATTCTTAGTGAGCTGGAGTATTGAAGCTATATTTAATAAGTTTCTACACCCTTATCCCATACCTAGGAAGTGATATAATAGACAAGCTAGGCAGTTGAGTCATTTATAGCGATCCACGTGCAAAACGCCGACTATTCATAAGTCAACGTGATAACCAATTTGTTTCTATGTAATTTAACTCCTGCATTGTGAATTTGTAATCATACGTGTTTATGTCTACTGTGCTTGCTTATTGGCCCAGGTTGTGGCTGAAAAGGGTCCTGGCATCAGTTAATTCACCCAGTTAACAAATGATAAATAAATTAATAAACACTGTGACATGAACTACATTTTGTTGAGTACCTTTTTGTTTTATTATTACCATAATACTTGTTCATTCTTATTTAAGTTAGTATCTTGATAGTCATCTGTGTATTTTTTCTAACTTTGGTTTAAGATTTGTTTATTTTGCACAGTGCTCTATAATAAAATACAGCATGAGTGGAGTTTTCATTTGTTGAAGGAATTTTTTGTCATATGCTTCCTTCAACAAGTTTTTAGAATAGGTGTTACTTTTTATGGGTACAGAACTATAGGAAAGGGCAGCAATTAGTTTCACACAGCACTGACTGATTTCCTTTCTCTGTATTTGTGTGACACGACTATTGCATGGATGAGTGTGTGTGTGTGTGTGTGTGTGTGTGTGTGTGTGTGTGTGTGTGTGTGTGTATGTGTGATGTGTGTGTAAGTACCACTAGTGCAGGGAGGCTTCCCCTTGCATAAAAAAATATGATACAACTACCTTTTGTATGCTTAGTACATTTTTTTATGATGTTGCATTTTTTATCATTTGGGGGTTGATGTAATGCAGTTTCATTTTTCATGGGATTTTTGAAAGGTAGACCTTTACCAATAAAAAGAACCAATGAGATTACTCCTATTTTGATTGGTCTTGCCACCTCATTGAAAAGACTATACAAAACCAATTTCTTTGTACACATTGAAAGTCTGTTTTTGGCACACCATTTATTTTGTACTATATATATATTTTATGGCTGTTGATACATTCAACCAAAATGTTTATGTATAACAATAAGACAGCCTGCAACACAGAACTGCTTGGGAAGATACAGAAATGATAACTAAGTTTTCAATATACACATTATGAGCTTTGTTTTTCTTATGTGCCCCCCCCCCCCCCACACACACACACACCACACATAGTTTGCCTGGTAACCCTCAAGCCTTCCCTATCAGCCATGTCCATTTGTTTATTTGTTATGGGTACTACTCTGTGAGGGTCATGCAGGCAGCCAAAGATGTGGTTTATCCCCCAAAAGAATCCAAGAAATGAGGGACTATTTTTTATTTAGGCATAACCCCTCCCTGAGATGAGAGGAATGGATGACTTGCTACTGTTCAGTACCTCCCATAGTTCATAGTAAATACTTGTATCTTTCTTATTAATATGCACTTTGTACAAGCACCATCAGCCCAACTTCTTCAGTGACACAGAGTAATTAACTCTTTTGCTCAGTATAGTGCCAGCAGATGCAGTCATGTTTTTAGGCTCACTGCATTATGATGTAAGAAAACAAGATTTGAAACATCTGGGTAGAACTCATGTATGTTCATGCTGAACCTGAAATAATTTCAATTAGATGATAACGATGGATGTATGAAAAGGGATATGGAAGATTAATGCAGCTGAGACCAAGTCTTTTAAAAAAATAGCAGAGTTTATTAAGTGTAAATAAGGCAGGTTATTCCAAACAAAATATTCTTGTGGTTTTTACAAAAATGCCTAATCTGTACATTTAGTAAGTCTTATATTGCTGGGAGGCAGTTCCTGATAGTTCTCTCCAGATTCCTTTGGTCAGGAATACTTTTTCAGCTTCCTGTCTAGAGCTGTTCAGTTTGGCTGATTCTCCCACTTACTAATACTGTACTAGACACCAAGATCCTGTTAATGAGGATAAGCACCATCTGTCTGGGCATGTCTCAGTGCTGTTTTTATAGATTCATGGATTGTTACTAGGCTAGCAACCTGGGAGCCATTCTAAGCCTAGCCAAGTTTTCCCCAAAGAGTAATGATGTCCTGTATCCAGTAAACACAAAGCCAGACAGGCAGAAAACCAAACTAATAATCCAGCAAAACTTTGCCAAATACAGCAAAGAACAGGAAATCAATCCAAATCAACACCCAACTGACACTTCAAATTTTATTAAACAGAAAAGTATAGAGTTGAGTGCTTCCATCCTTCTTTAAACAGGACTTCATCAGAACCTGTCCTGTGTTGAAATAGGACATTGAGGGTCAGGCATTTATAAGCTACCTCTGTCCATAAGGGACAGGGGTGCCAGGCCTGGTGTAAATTTCCTATTCCCCATCCACTGGTCTAGGTTGTGCATAAACTGGATAATAGACCAACACAGCTTAACATGGATGGGAAGCCTGTTCTATAGGAGGGGCAGTCTCCAGGACACATATCTGTCAATCTAGCATGTCCTGTTTAATTCACAAAATTCATGTCCCTAGACCTTGCATTTATGGTACTGTTTGACTTACGAATATTTAGGAGATTCATAAGTTTGGGATTTGCAGATGCCTTATAAGCTAGGTATAGATCTACCTGTCGGCACTCTGCACGAGACAGGTTTGTTATGCCTTGTATCCTTTTTAGTAAGGAACCTTTGAGGTCACTCTAGTTGCTGCATATGCCTGGTCAGGTACATACCAAAGGGAGCATTATGCTCTATGGTTAGTCTGATAATGTGGACTACAGTGGGATAATGACTTCTTTGGACCTAGATGCTATGCCCTTACTAATAATATTATATTATGTCAAGAATCATTTACATCCATAGAATCCTAGCTAGACAGCTCACAACTCCTACTTAACCCCCCAAAATGAAACTACTACTTTTCACCCCTAAAGCATTCTCCCAAAGAAAAACTCTTGTCAAAATCACTTCATTAAATAATACTGATTGACCACGTCACTAACACAAAACTCTCAGGATTCACAACTGATGACAGCTTGAAATGTGATCTACATTTCCAAATTGAATAAAAAAAAAACACTAAAAGCTTGGCCTGTTATATAGAACAAAACCCTAACTAACAGAAAAAGAGAAACCATAGTTAAAGCCTACCTCCTACCTAACCTACTATATGCCTTCCCACTCTATACTAACCTAAAAAATCCACACAAGCAAAGCTTGAACAATGCCTCAATAAAATAGTTTACTTTGCTGCAAATCACTCCTTTAGAGCTCATTACTGATTTGCCCTTAAACAACTAAATTGGACTGAACTCCCACATTATCTCCATTATAGTCAGCTGCTACTAGCTCATACACTAATATACTACCTTGAGAAGTGTCCAGCACTAAAGGCATGCTTCTGTACTACCACCCTACCAAAGATCTTTGCTCTAAATACAACTCCCTCCTCTCTGTCACTAAAGCCCAAACTGCAATGGGAGTCTCCTTATACTCAAACTTGTACCTGCCCTCTGAAATGCTCTCAGGTTTCTTGAAAACGAACAGGTATTCAAAACTCATCTAAGAAAACACCTGTCAACATCCTGGCTCTGTAGCTGTACATCCCTAGGATAAATATAACATCTCTGCTTTCTTCTTTCTCTTATACTGTACCTCTGCTCTGTTACCAACTATCAGTCTGTCTTCAACAACCCCACCTTCTCCCTATGCATTTCAACTCTCTACCACACATTTCCTTTATATTTCAAAATTAAATCAACCTTTTGCTATCCAAACTTTGTAAATAAATCAATACTTTGCATTGTAACACCTATCCTACTGCATAATTATTCAAATATATCTGTACAGAGTACAATTAGCATAAGAACCCTTACAACTGTATGTATAGTTACTATCTTACCTAGTTCGACATTGTAAAATTAATTTTATTTGCATTTGGCCTGATGTTGTTGATAAAAGATTTTGATTGTACTGCATGTGCTGGAGCTTTTCTCCCTGGGCCTCTGCTGAAAAATGGCCTTTGTGCCCAGCTGCGCTTCCTTTGTCAACAAAAGTAAAATAAAAAATAAATACAAATAAATCTCCAAGTGCTGATTCAGCAAACTGTATAGTACAAGCACATTCTAGTCTACTCCTAAAGTAACAGAATTGAACACTGACTACATTTAAAGGAGACAGCATTCTGTTTATATATTTATGGGTCACAAATATCATTTACACTATTATGTATATATATTTTGGTTCAGAAATATTATTTACACCAGTATTTACATATATTTTTGACAGTTGTATTGTTCTAATTGGCAAAAGCCACCACACTATGCTACAGTGAATCCCTCCAGCTTGAATCCCTCAGTTTTATGCCCAGAGGGTGGCTTGTATCCTCAATAGGCCACTTGCATTGTTGTGTATTGGATCTTCTTAGTATTTTACATGGATGCTAAATGGTTGAAGAAGGCCCACCAACAAAGTTTTATGTTATCATCTCATTGTTTGTGAAGTCCCATGAGGGGGACATGACCAGCTACCAATATGAACTTTCTACCAAGTAAATAGTATTTAACTGAAAAGAGTCTATTTTACTGCTATGTGCTTCCTCTCAAATTTGGAGTAGTTCATCTCAGCCTTGCTTGATTTATGTCTCAAGTAACAAGCTAGGTACACTTCCCTATCCCAGACCAGTGAGAGCATGGCTCCAGGCCCACCTCTGAATAAAGTCTGAGGACACCAGTGCTATCTCCAAGAATAGTCACTCTTTTAGATTTTTGAAAGCACTATCTGTTTCAACCATCTGTCTTACCTTTAGGTTCATCTTCCGTTTTGTTAAATCAGATAAGCATCTGACTGTGGTTGTGAAGTGAGACACAAACTTCCTGTTGTATCTGGTCAACCCTAAGGATGCCCATACTTGTTTTTTAATTCTTGAAATGAGCTAGTCCCTCATGGCCGCCAGCTTCTCCTTTGGGGATCAGATTATTTCCTGGTGTATCATATACATGTTGCTTTCTTCCCTTCCCTTGCAGCACTGACACTGGGATCTCAGAGTCTAACCCACACTGTTATTGTTTAGTGTTAGTTGGTTTCTGTACCTTAATTTTCCTTGTTACTTATCTTTATGAATACACTGCATAGAACCATTTTCTTTTTGTTTGAGTTTCCATATTTTTGGCTCAGGAAGAATATCATTATGGCTCTGCCTTCTGTCCCTTAGTATGCTCAGCCTTCTCTTTTTTATTGTATTCTCTATATGTCTAATCCTCTGTTTTAGTAAATGGACATCATGCTCTGTTTTCTTCTCTTCTCCAGGTTGATCTCCATTTACAAAGTATTTCTCATCAGTTTTATTTTTTTCTCACTTAGATTCCTTTTGCCTAAAGTCTTTCCTTGTTAGAGATTTCTGTCTTCTACTGATAGAAGAGGGTTTATTACTCTGAACATGAACTGCTTATCCTCTTCTAACTACCCTACTGAAATCTGAGTTACCGTTAAATTTTTCACTGTTGACATCCTTCTGCATAGATTATCCATTTCTAGCTGAACAGAAAGTTTAGAATTCACTCACGTGGTGGATTTTAATTACTTCCTAATACCATTTCTTCAGAATGCACCCTTTGGTTGAGTGCTCTCTTTTTTCAGTTCTGCTATTCACTTAATTTCCTTGCTTTGTGACGTTTACAGGCCTTAGCAACACATCCTCCTGCTTTGATGCACATTGAAGCTACATTATTTTAGTGTGTAGGTTCCTTTCTTATACTGGTGCTGTTAGAGGTTTATTCTTGCATATCTGTTTATCTGGTATGGTCTTTCTCTATTCCTAACCAAATATCTGTACCTGTAATACTTTGTGACTCTGTGCCTTGATCTTTGTTTTGATACATACACTCTAATGAAAGAGTCTGATGTTGCTCCCTCCTTTCTTCTGTTTAGATAGAGGCATATCTCCAAACTTATTTCCTTGCTGTTTTCCCTTCCCACAGTAATAGGGTACTTTATTAAAGAAGTATCTTCTTTCCACTGCCTCTCCAAGTGTTGAAAGTGGGGAAAATCTTTCATCTTATTACATCATGAGTTAAATTGGCAATGACAATAATTGGGTGGACTACATTTCCAAATGCAGCTTATAGTTCGGTCCAAGTAATAGGATATTATTTATTTGAAAATGAGTGGATTTGAAATAAATTACTCTAATGGAGAAGAGATGTTCTCCAACAGTATATTAATGTAGCAGAGAACCCGGTATCAAGTCTGCAGCTTCACTGCAGCATATTAAGCTGGTGTGAAGCATGGGCTGAAGGCAAAGAGCCACTATTGATTCTGTTTGTGAAACGGAACTGTCTAACAAGCATCAGTTAAAAGATAAAAAGTTACTGCAATAAGAAATTACAAGGAGCTGCTGTTTTTCTTTCTCCCTTGCAATCCATGGTGCTTAAAAGCCATGTTTAGTAAATGTAGAAAAATAAATAAAACAAAACTAACACACTTAACTGCATTAGAAGTGTGTGTGTGTGTGTGTGTGTGTGTGTGTGTGTGTGTGTGTGTGTGTGTGTGAGAACGTCCATAGTTTTAAACAACTTTGCGCAAGAATTTTAGATAAAGCCAAAAGTAATGTGTGTTATACTCCCCAAATCACAGAAATTTTTAAATATTGCTCTAATTCACTTAAAAAGTTCATTGACCAAGAGATTTTGCAGCAACATGTTTTTCTGAACAATAAGAATTATGAAAATCGAACATTTTCTTAAGCAATGGGTAGAGTAGAGTCAAAACCTGTAAGGCATATAAACTTGCAGGATATATTTGGGAAGCCTGGCTAGATTTACAAAGGCCAGCACATAAACTTGTGGGATATATTTGAGATGCTTGGCTAGGCTTACAAAGACCCCAGTGGTCATTAGCATGGTATATGCATATTTATTTATTTATTTATTTATTTGTTTATTTCCAGTTTGATAACTGGGGAGGTCCACTGGGCTCAAAGAGCCCGTTTTCAGTGGAGGCCCGGGGAGAAAAGCTCCATAATACATACAAGTAAATCAAAACATATGATGATTTAAAACAAACATAGAATTATATACTGAGGAATAACAAATTATAGGTTCATAGGTTCATAGGTAGGTACTAAGCTATCGGCCCTGGGGACTATACAATCCCAGCCAAAAAGGTACCCTGGCTTTTGCCACCCAAGAAAATTATTTTCCTGTACCACTGTTGAGCAGAGCCACAGAGGTGATCCCTGGGGTGAATTTCCTATTTCCCATCCAATTATCAAGATTTTTCTTGAAGAGTGCTAATGAGGAGCTTTGTTTGATATAGATAGGTAGTTTATTCCAGAGTATGGGAAGTCGCTGGGACAGGAATCTATCCCTTTGCATGTTCTGTTTATTGTGGTGACTAGATTTAGGTCCCTAGAGCATGTAGCTCAGAGGGATTGGGATTTCTTTAAGTGGAACATGTCCAACAGCTCTGGGTTTGACATAGCTTTGTATGTTAGGCAGAGACCACCTGTGAGTAGGCGATATGCGACGGAGTAAAGCTGGAGTTTTTTGAGACGGTCTGCATAGGGCATCTGTTTGAGGCTGGTAATCCTCTTTGTGAGGTATTTCTGTGGCCTTTCCAATTGTTGTAGATGTCTTGTGAGGTACATACCAAAAGGGGCATTGTACTCTATAATGGGTCTAATGAGTGATGAGTAGAGGGGAACAATGACCTCTTTTTTTCTGGATGAGAAACCTATTGTGATGAGGTGTGCCATGTAGAAGGATTTCCTGACTACTGTGGCGATGTGATTATCAAAGGAGAGACTACTGTCTACCTGTGTCCAAAGGTCTCTTATCACACTTTCGGTGTTAAGTATACTACTGCCTATGTTGTAGTTCATAGGTACAGAGTTTTTACCAAAGGGGATGACAATGCACTTTTTGGCATTGAGCTTGAGGCTATGGCTTTGACACCAGGCATCTGTCTCAGTGAAGCCCTTTTGTAGGATGTCCACATCGTTAGGAGTTTCGATTATGGCTTCTAGTTTGCAGTCATCTGCGAACTTCATTAGCCAAAGAGCTTCTGTGTTAGCCTGTACTTCAGAGAAGTAGAAACCAAACAGGAGAGGACCCAGGACTGAACCCTGTGGTACTCCACTTGTCACTGGCCTGAAGTCGGATTTGGAGTCTGCTACTTTCACAGTGTGGGTTCTGTCAGTGAGCCAGTTGGCAACTCATCTTGTGACATAGGGATTTATACCTAGTTTATTGAGTTTATCTATAATTCCAGAGTGGAGGATGGTGTCGAAAGCCTTGGCAAGATCTAGATAGGCTGTGTGAACCACCTTACCCTTGTCTATGGCTTTGGTGACTGCTTCAAAGAAGTCTATCAGGTTTAGGAGACATGATCTGCCTTTTACAAACCCAACCTGGTTGGGGTCCAGAGTTTGGAGATTACCAATGTCTTTGTTTATAAGTTCCGTGATGATACGTTCCATGACCTTGCAGACCAGGCTCATCAGGCTTATTGGATGGTAGCTCCTGTGGTCCGTGGTGGCTCCCCCTTGTGGAGTGGGATAACTGTCACTGTGCGCCATTCAGCAGGCACAAAGCCTGAGGTGAGGCTATGATTGAACATGGTACTTAGGTGGGGTGCCAGTTTGTTCTGTAGTTCATGTAGAACGCAGCCTGGGATATTTTCTGGTCCCATGGATGCTGTGTTCTTGGCTTTGGGGAGTGTGGTTTTTACCTGTGCAGCCGTGATTACAGGAATTCTTCCAGTATAGAGATGGGCTCTTTAGGGGTGAGAGGGGGGTAAAGTTAGCACTGAACCTATCTGCCAGGATGTTGGCAATATCAGTTGGGTCTGTATATTTAGTGTAGATAGAGCAGATCTGAGTGTTGCCATTGAGATTCTTGACATAGCTATAGAATGCTTTGTGGTTGTCTTTAGAATCAGTGGCGATTTTGTTTTCGTAAATAGCTTTGGAGGATTTTATCAGAGATCGCAGATTCTTACTGAGGCTGACCAGGGAGCTCCTCCACTCATGGGATTTTACTCTCTTTTGCAACAGTTTCTTCCTTCTGTTGTACAGTTTGTTTATGGCAGGGGACCACCAGATTGGCTTCCTTTTTTGGAGGATAGCATCTTGGTTCTGTTTGGGATAGCACGATCCATGCACTCATGTAAGTGCTTATAAAGTGCAATTGTGTAGGATTCAGTAGTTGTAACTGGATTGTCCATCTGCATGGGTGTCATGAAGTTCACCACTTCTGTCTTAAGAAGCATGAAGTTGGCTTTGGAGAAATTTTTTACCATGGTTTCCTTAATGGGGGGTGGGGGCAGGATGTGGATATCTAGGGTAATTAGCTTATGGTCGGATCAGACCAATGAGGCATTGACTTCAGATGTGGAACACCAGTCACTCATGTTGGTAATGACTAGGTCTAGGATATTGTAGCCCCTGGTGGGGGTGTGGATAAGTTGATCCAGGACATTGGAGTTTATGAATTCCAGAAAGCGTTGAGCGAAGGAGTTGGTACATAAGTAGTTTTCCCAGTTAATGGTGGGGTAGTTGAAATTGCCCATTATTAGGGTGTTTGGTTGAACCCTAATATTTTCCAGTACATCAAGAAAAGAGGAGTGGGAATCCTGGGGCATGGTGGGTGATCTGTAGCAAGCTACAATTTGAATTGCAGTTTTGCCCAGAGTTAGTTGCACTTGGATAACCTCAGCTGCATTATGCTGAGCAACTAGCCTGGAGGTGTGGATATCCTTAATGAGTGTGGACACACCACCACCTTTGGTGTTCTGGTCCAGGTTACATGGCCGAAAAGTGTGGTATGAGCTATAGCCTGGTAGTGCAGGGGTGCTCTCTAGAGCCTGGAACCAGGTCTCAGACAGTCACTGCAGAGATATCGATGTTCTCCATTTTAAGGAGTGCCAAATTACTATTGAAAAAAAAATGAATACTCCATGACATATAGGTAGTTGATTAGAGAGTCATTTGCATGGCATAAAGTTGAATTGAGGCAGCGGAATAAGCTGACAAAATATTAAAAACTGAAATTGTAAGTGTTCTGTTAATAGTTGCAAAGACTGAATATTTGAAAGATAGAAGTCTAGGTTTTGTAGAATGTGGAAGAAATAATGGAGGAAAGTGCAATGTTTACTAATTATAAATTAAAAATTCTGGTGAGAGAAGAGAGGAGACGTTGAGTAATAGAGAAGGAGGTGGTTGTTTAGTAGAAAAAGAATCTGGTGTAAGTAGAGAGAGGCAGTTGTTTAGTAGCAAAAGTGGAGTACACACATGTCAAAGATGATTATTGTAGCTAGTTAGCAGCATCTCTTAGCATGAACTTAGTATGTAGGTAGAAAGAAAGGAGAACATTTCCAGATAGGTGGAGAGAGCAGAGTTACAAAACTATGTACAGTATTTGCATTATATACATTCAAGGTTTTGATGTTATAGTATGTTAGAATGAGAGAGGGGAAGCTGTAGAGGGAAAAACAGCAAGGTGTAGAGGTATATGTGGAAGTACAAATATAGGAGAGAATTAGCAGAATAGGGACATTAGCAAGATTAGGTAGGTAGGGTGCAATTACATTTCCAATTATGGGAGAGGTAGGAATGGGGCTGGAATTTGAAGTGTTCAAAGTTTTTAGAGATTCATAGCGAGGGTGGGAGAGAGTTCCATTTTTTGACTAAGGAAAAGGATAGGAGAAACTGGCCAGCGGGACATTTTGGTTTGTATACAGAAAGTAGATTTTGTTGGGCAGATCTCAGGGGTCTGTGAGGTGTGTAAGATGGTAAAATATTTGCTAGAGCAGGGCATAAAGTAGGTTTAAAGTTTAATTTGTGGGCTGTAGTGAGTTGGAGGTAGTCAAGGTAGTTGGGAAGCTCTAGCCAGTTAAGCATTTGGAGAGAGGTACAATGATGGGAGGAGTGGTTAGATTTAGTAGCAAATTTAGAGATTTTTTTGTAACAGATTTCAAGTTTTGCAGAGATGGTGGAAGAGAGGTTTGTTAGTAGTGGAGCACCGTACAGTAGTGATGGTAGTATGTAGGTAGTGGCTAGAGTTTGTGTAGTAGAAGGGGGGAGAAAGTGAGAGTTTCTGTATAGCATACCTAGTTTCTGATGAGTTTCCTTAATATTTAGTTGGACATGTGTATCAAACTTCAGGTGTTCATCAATGGTAACCCCAAGAAGTTTAGAATTAGAAAAAAACACAAACTAGGCTAAAAAAATGAAGAATGGAAGGCAAGAGTCGGCAAATCCACTCGATTATTTTATTAGCGCTTTCATCTGTCCAAATTAAACAAACTTCTTCAGATAAAAGTTAAAAGGATATTACATCCATTAAATAGGGAAATTCATATGACATAACTTCCTGATTCCTTAAAAAATACTTCAAAATGTTTAAATTAATAGTTCAAATCTTTGCTTTAAATGTTCACATAAAAAAATATATATAAGTGTACATATAAATGATGTGTGAAAGTGTCACTTTGCTTGTCCAGACTGCTAAAAGAGGTTGTTTTGAAAAATGTGTCATCTTTCTAAAGCCTTTAAATTTAGCAAACATTTCAGGTTGCAGTTCTCATTGAGACCTGAATGGCAAAAGGCATTCAGCCGTAGTTGCCAAATGAGCTCCTTTTCTTCAAGTATTAAAGACCATGGACCCCACTGGGGATCAGGAGGGAGTTGTTCTAAAACTGTGAAAGAAAAGCTGTGGTGAATATTGTCAGGGATATGCCTGGCTATTGCATTGATAAGATTGTGTTTCCCAATATTGTAAATATGTTTGTAAATTCGCTGTTTCAAGTGTCTCTCAGTCTTACCCACATAAAAACAACCACATTTCTCACACAGAGCCAGGTAAATCACCCCCTTTGTTTCACATTTGTACCTGCCTGAAATAGGGAAATATTTCCCCTTGATGTTTACTTTGCTACCTGTTTTGATGTATTTGCAGAAGTTACATCTACCACACTTGTACATACCAGGACTGGTGACCATTTTTTAAAAGGTCTTTCCAACAGTACCTTTAAGTTGCAACCCCTTTTCTATGTGATCCTTGGTCTGTCGCCTAACCTAGAATGAATTAAAGGGTCGGCTAATATCAAATCCCAATTTTTAATCAAAGTTCCTTTTAAAATGGTTGCATTAGATGAAAAAGGGGTGATAAGGGTGGCGTTGAATTCTGCAGGTGTGCTGGTATCAGTAACTGTGTATGTAGTTACAGGAAGGTGTCCATTTGGTGGACCTCCAATCCACTCATTGCCATTCAAAATGGCTTTAAATACCCCATTTCTCCTTTTTTCAGTAACCTCCTGTATTACATTCTCCACCAGAGTTCCTGGATAGGACCTATCAAGAGCATTTCTTTGAGTGTACTACACTCTGTTGAAAAAGAGGTGTCCAAAGAGGACATCCTTGCTGCTCTGATAACTTGTCCCTTTATTACTGCTTTTTTTTTTTATGTTGAGGATGGGAACTTTCATAGTGTGAAAAACTGTTGGAATAAGTCGGTTTTCTGTACATACTTGCTAAATACCTCTTACTGTGAATGTCCTTGGTTATAAGAACATCCAAAAATGGAATGTTGTCTTTACTGAATGAAAATGTAAACTTTAAAAATTCTGTTAGGGAAGAAATGTGATCCACAAAAACCCTGGCCGTTTGTCATCTTGGATTAGTATAAAAATGTCATCCATGTAACGTGTGTACCATTTGATTTGTTGTTTAAACAGATCACTTTTGAATAGAAAATTCTTTTCCCAGTGGGCTAGTACACAATTTGCAAAACTTCCCCCACATGGGGAGCCCATGGCTACCCCCGATTTTTGTTTGTAAAGAGTGTTATTAAACAGAAAAAAATTATTGGACAACACTATGTCCAAAAGTGTTTCAATCACATAGGTCGCATCATTACATGCACCTTTACTTGCTAAAAACTCTCACCCATTCTAGACCTAAGTTTTAGGGAATCACTGTATAAAGGTTTTTAATGTCAGTGGTAAGAAAATTTAAAGACTCATCAAATGTGAAACAATTCAGATGTTCTAAGAACTGCCAGGAATCCCAACAAATTTGGGGTTCGGTTCCCAGGAACCCTTTCAATTTACTGTCCACATACTTGGCACATGCGGAAGTTGCAGAACCACGGCCACTGACAATCGGGCGTAAAGGTGGATCTTGGGTGTTTTTATGTATTTTTGGAAGTGCAAAAAATATAGGTGTTTTAGGAGCGGGCATACATAAATAATTGTAGGTTTCCAATGAAATAACCCTTTCAATAAACAAATCATTGAGGAAAGATCTGATGCGTTGGTAAGCTCAATTTACTTAGTTTAAAGAAACTTTAACGTAAGTGTCTGCTTCCAACATTAAACCCACTCTGTAGTTGCAATTTTCTTCGTCCATAAATACCAGACCACCTCCTTTGTCGGGTTTCATGACCCTGATGTTATGTGCCTTTAGACTGTCCAACATAAATTTTTCCTTTTCCTTAAAGTTGGAAAATCCCTCCCTGGGACAGCTCAAAGTGTGCTGTCAATTTCACATACCTTTTCAAAGAGTGCCAAGGTGGGGTGTAATGGGGGATTAAACACACTGCAAATCCTCATTTCGTTGCTACTCAAACTACCACTTCCAAAGACCATTTTTAAATTCAATTTGCATAAAAATAGTTTGAAATCAATAAGGGTCTTGGCAAGGTTTGCAGTTTTGCTGGGTACAAAAGTTAAACCCTTAGCTAGAAAGTCCACCAGTTCTTGGGTCACCAGATATGTGGAAAATGATAAATTTTAAAGTCTCCAGTTGAATTGGTGACAATAGTTACACTGGTGTTAGTGGCCTCTGTGTGTTGATTAAGTTGGTTGGTCATCTCCCTCTGCGATTCTGCCCCCTCTGCCAGCGATTCTGACATTGACCTCCTCCCACAGACTTCTGATTGATCCTTCCCTGGTTGGAAAAATCCTGAGTTGTTGAAGGTTTGGTTGGTTGTTGTTCCTTCCTGTCCTTCATTCATTCACTTCACCTAAGGGGTGTTGCTGGTGGCCTTTGAATGTCTCTTAGTGTGCCCCCCTCTGTTCTTTGTACTGGAGTATCCACTGTGTGACCATTATTGGAATTCACGGTGGAGCTGTTTTGGGAATGTGGGGGTGGGGGGTATGCTGTACCACCCTCATAATCTCATTTGTCCCTGGCTAATTTCTTTATCTTGGTTTCTCTAAATTTATTTAAACTATTGTCTATGCTGGTGAAAATATGACTGAAGTCGTATTTATACCTTAGAAAGTCGGTGGATGTAACTTCTGCAAATACATCAAAACTGGTAGCAAAGTAAACATCAATAGGAACTATTTCCCTATTTCAGGCAGGTGCAACTGTGAAACAAAGGGGGTGATTTACCTGGCTCTGTGTGAGAAATGTGGCTGTTTTTATGTGGGTAAGACTGAGAGACACTTGAAACAGCAAATTTACAAACATATTTACAATATTGGGAAACAATCTTACCAATGCACTAGCCAGGCATATCTCTGACAATATTCACCACAGCTTTTCTTTCACAGTTTTAGAACAACTCCCTCCTGACCCCCGCGGGGGTCCATGGTCTTTAATACTTGAAGAAAAGGAACTCATTTGGCAACTACGGCTGAATGCCTTTTGCCATCCAGGTCTCAATGAGAACTGCAACCTGAAATGTTTGCTAAATTTAAAGGCTTTAGAAAGATGACACATTTTTCAAAACAACCTCTTTTAGCAGTTTGGACAAGCAAAGTGACACTTCCACACATCAATTATATGTGCACTTATATATATTTTTATTTTAACATTTAAAGCAAAGATTTGACCTATTAATTTAAACATTTTGAACTATTTTTTTAAGGAATCAGGAAGTGATGTCATATGACTTTCCCTATTTAATGGATGTAATATCCTTTTAAATTTTATCTGAAGAAGTTTGTTTAATTTGGACAGACGAAAGTGCTAATAAAATAATCGAGTGGATTTGCCGACTCCTGCCTTCCATTCTTCATTTTTTGAACCCCAAGAAGTTTAGCAAAAGGAACAACTTCTATAGTGGAGTTGGTATGGCTGATGATATTGAAGAATTGTTTGCTGAGAGAGAGGGCTTTTGAGGGGGAGAAAAGAAGAATTTTGGATTTATTGGCATTAAGGGAGAGATGGTTTTGAAGCATCCAGTTCTCTGTAGTTGTGAAGGTTAATTGGGTTTTTGCCTGGAGCTCAGGAAGGCTTTGAGCAGAGCAGACTAAAGTGGAGTCGTATGCATATTGCACTATTTGAGTGTTTGGAATTGCAGCGTGAAAACTATTGATGAATATATTAAAGAGCATTGGTCCGAGTATAGAACCCTGGGGGACCCCGGTTGGGGTAGGTAGGAAGGTTGAGGTGCCAGTTTGCCATTTCACAGCCTGGGATCTATCCGAGAGATAACTACTGAACCATGTAAGGGATTTTTGGGAGAGACTAAGGTTAGAAAGGTGATTCAGAACATGGGTATGAGAGACAGTCTCAAATGCCTTGGAAAGATCGAGAAGGACAGTGGAGACAATTTTTCCAGAGTCCTGGGCATGGTTGACTATGTCTAAGAAAGAGAGGAGAGCAGTTATTGTACTGTGGCCAGGACGGAAGCCATGTTGTGTAGGGGTGAGGAGTTGAAGGAGTTGATTATTGATGAGGTAGGGCATGAGTTGCTGGTGGATGCATTTTTCAAGGATTTTTGAAATTGGGGAAAGAATGGCTATTGGTCGGAAGTTAGAGATGTCAGAGGGGTAAGATAAAGGCAGCATGCCATAATTTGGGGACATAAGATTCCTGGATAGACCTATTGATGAGAATGCTGATGGGGATGGCAATACCATCTACGGCGAGCTTGAGAAAGAGTGAGGGAATATTGTCAGGGGCACTGGAGCATGGCTTTAGTTTCGAAAGAAGCTTTTTGATGTAGGAGGTTGAGATGAGTTTTAGATGAAAAGGGGGGAAGGATTAGGAGTGGAGGATTGGGAAGAGGAAGGGGAAGTGGGATTGGGAGGAGGGGAGGAGATGTGGTCGGAGAAGGTCTTGGTAAGTTCAGCTAAAGAGCTAGTAAAGAAGGAGTTAAAAAGGGTGGAAAGTTCTGTGTCAGTTTTGTTGTTGTCAGGACAGGGATTGGATTTGGTACCGGGGTGTAAAAGAGAGCTGACGGAGTTCCAGAATTGTTTAAGATTTTTGGTGTGGGTAGACTGTAGTTTGGTGTAGTAAGATTTTTTTATCATTTGTAACATGCTTTTTGGTTAGATTGAGGAGTTGCCTATATTTAAGCAGGGTAGCAGGGTGCTTATTTTTGTTGTAAAATTTTCAGGTTTTGTCTCTTTGTAGCATAAGTGTTTTGGTGTCCTTTGTTAGCCAAGGGGAGGAGTTGGATTTTATTTGTTTTGTTCTAGGTTGGGCTTGGGTGTTTAAGATGCCTAGGAAGGTAGTATTGAATAAGTCTAAGGCCTTATCTAGTGGAAGAGTTTTTAGGTTGTCCCAGTTTGTTAGTTTAAGGGTTTCAGGGAATATAGAAGGGTTAAAGTTTGTAAGGTTACGAGTGTGAGTGTATTGGTGTTGGTGAGGGGAGTGGTGAGTAGCTCGGTGAATGAAGGCTGGGAGATGGTCACTCATTGTGTCTGGTAGTATACCAGAGTGAAAGATCTTATTTGGGTGGGAGACTAAGATCCAGTCTAGAGTGGACCCTGGGGGATTGTTTCTGTTGGGTCTGGTGATGTTTATATGAATCTATTCTACAGAATCAGGGACAAGTTCAGGGATATGTGGGGAGATGCATTTCTTTGCACTGTATATTTTCATTTATTTGATGACAGTGAGACATCTGAGTTGTAGACAGTCACTAAAGTGGCTGTAAGTGCTGGGCACATCTGTGAGTCTATGCCTCTGTGTGTATTTGGGTGTGTATGGCATTCTACGTATGTATGAGGGACAGCCTGTCTCTCTGTCTGTCTATCTCTCTTTCTTTCTGCCTGCACTAGTGTGTATATATCAAACTCAGTTTGTGTGCGTTTGTGTAGACTTTAATTACTTAATGTATATTTTGAAGCATACTGAGGCTATACTGAGCAAAAGCATTAATTAACTCTGTTAAAAATATATACACTGCTCATCAGGCTGTCTACCCCTTGCTTTTTGTCCTTTGAACATCTTAAAGTGGCTTGATTTATCTCCTGACATATTGGCCTGCAAAACCATGTTAACATACTAAAGTCACTGTCTTTGTCTTTCTGTGGTCAGGTGAAACAGATGTATTGCTTCATCTTTTGACTCAATTTCTATTGACTGTGTACTTTAGCGCAGTGTTTTCTGAAAGACCTGCTTTTGTATTTTTACTGCTGCTACTGCTCATTCTCCTGCAGTGAGTACCTTAAAAGCCTCCTCTTTCTGGATTAAGGGTTAGCAGTCACAGCCTGCATGATCCTGCAGTTTAATACAGTGAAGCCCCACTACTTGAACTAATTCCTTTAATCTGTACAATAGTGCACCTCTTTCTCCACCCTGTCCCCTGCATCATCCACATAACCTCTGTGTTTGCACCCTCTTACTGGAGATCAGGTTCCCCTGCAGTATCCACAGAAAATATGCAGTACACGGCCAGCCTCAGGTTTGCAATACTGGACCATATACATGCATCCACTAGTCGGTTCTGACTGTAGTGTGTGCTGCTTGGTGGGTATGCATTCTGCCTCAACCCAGTCATTGCTGTCTTTTGTACTAGAAGGCAACTAACAACCACTAGACGGTGGTACAGAAACACACCTAGCTACTCCTCTCCCCCTAGGATGGAAAAGTCAGCACTGGGCTACCGTTGGGCCGTATATCTGTACCATTACTTCCTTCCTTTTGATATCTGTATTTTTCTATTCTATAACCACTTTTCCAGCTACAGCTTTCTAATTTTGGAAAAGCCAATGGTCTTGGTAAGAGTAATGAACTATGTGTTTATTTTCTTTCTTTCAGTGGCATATCTTTTGAATGTTAATGCTGATTTGGATTCCTTTGCAGCATTAATTCATTTAACAACCTTGATTGTATTTCTTGGTATTTTTCATATACTGCTGTGGGTGGTCTCCTATCTCCCACACTCCCACTTGTCTATATTACTTTCAAGTGTGTCCCTTTCTTTGTGCACTTCCCTCCTCTTTTCTGTTTAATGAAGATATGAAATTATTTGTATTATCTGTACTTTTACCACAGCAGCCACACTGTTTCAGTATGAATTCACAGTGATGAGTCATTAATTGAAAATGAACACCGGCAATGAATATGGTCTGCCTGTCTGCTAAATGCTGCTGTCTGAATTCAAAGCCCTGGCAAGTTCTGCACCCTGAAGAAATTTCAGGCCTTTACCTTTGGAACCTTTTCACTAAGACAGATAGGCTGTTCTTTTAGCATATAAATGTCTTTAGAGTGGAAATACAGGCCAGCACTCCCTGAAAATTGTAGCTTTTATCACTCTTTCAGGAGTGATACTTTATGTTTTGCTGTCTACTCTGTAGAAATAACTAGTAAATATAGGCCCTAAGGGGGGCATACTTACATCATTTATACTCACTAATTTATTTTGCAATATTTGGTGGTTTTATAATGGAGCATACAATTGACAAAAAAATGTAGTTAAATGATTTATGGTCAGATAAGAGCAACTTCTTCACTGGCTGCCAACTTCATACTCTGTAGACATCAGTTCTGGGTAGCCCATATTTTTCCATTATTACTTTCTATTTAACATTCTGTTTCATTTCACCATGGCTTCACTTGTTCTTCCATTGAGAGATTTGTTTAAGTCAGACCAGTTTTCGTTGAGGTAGTTTTCGCATCTCTACTATTTTTTCACTTTTGTCATGGAAAGGTTCATTACTGATTTGATTCTTTGTACACAAACAGAAGGGATAAAATGACAATCATCCCACCATGCAGTTTCCTTCTTTCAGTGACTGATTCCTTAGCATCATTAACTCATTTAAAAACCTTGAATTGTATTTCTTAGTACTTTTCATATAACACTGTTTTCTGTCATATCTAGGCTGGTTGCATCCTCATCAGCTCAAGGCAGACCTCTGCTCTCAACTGTGGAATATAAATAGCAGTGAGAGCCACATGGAGAGGGTGCCATCATTTTGAATTTTTTTTCTCCTGGTATGCTTCCTGTTGCTCATGTCAGCTTGAAATCCATGTGTCCACAGTGATGCCCTCAGGTACATGCACAATACTGCCCTCCTGGCAGATATAGCTACTGTGCAAAGTGTATGGACTCCAGTGCCTCTTTGCTGATTGCTTGATCTCTTGCTTCTGCCAGGAGCCAGTCTCACCCTGTCCTGAGTGGGGGTGAAACAGTGTTGGTCAGTCTCTCCCTCATCAGTTTCTGCAGCATCCAAGCCACTAACTGATACCAACGTGTCTCAAGTCAAACTTGGCACTTAATTTCTTTGTCATGGTGCATACAGTTTCCTACTGCTTAGCTGTGGCATTCTGGCTGGAAACACATTCACATGCCATGACAACCTCATCCTGTCTAGTTGGCAATCCAATCTGAGCTACATACTGGTGCTGTGATGGCCTGCTCTTGCCCACATGGTAGTCTATTTTGCATCACATCCAGGAACTGTGATAGAACCAGCATGTCCATCGTAGTTTTGTCTAAACTGCATCTGTTTGCCATGACAGTCTGCTGTCTTCTACACACGGTCCTTTTAGAACCATATCAAGTTGCTGTTAGCCTGATCTGAATTACATCCATATTTGTGACAGCCTGATTCTCTCCACAAGGTAGCCCTTTCTGAACTACATTCAAGGGCTGCAACAGCCTGATACTGTCTACGTGACAATGTGATGCGAGACACACAGGTGCTGTGATACTCTGATCTTGTTCACATGGCAGACTGATCTAAACCATATCCAGGTGATGATGCACTATAAGCTTTTGCAGATGACAGTCAGACCTGAACCATATACTACTGTTAGGAAGCTTAATTGTGTCCACATAACTGGTTTGATTTGCCTGTCTTCTTGTGCAGCAATCTAATCTGTACCATATCCAGGATCTATGACAACCTAGTCTTGTTTGAACTACATTTTTGTTCTATGCTAAACTGACCCTGCCTACATGGAAATCTGAATTGAGTTGTATCCAGGCGGTTTGACAATGTGATCCTGTTCAAAACTGCACTCTGAACCAAAGCACATCCTGATGCTATGATACCCAGATCCTGTACACATAGCAGTCTATTCAATTCAGCTTTCTGCCTTTGAAAAATTTGCTTTTTTGTTTCTTAGTGTGTATTGGTACTAGGTGTCTGTAGTGCTCAATCTGTAGAGCTTGCAACTAACCCTCCCCTGAAACTAATGCAACTTGAGAACTGTGATGAAAAGTCACATGAATGTAAACACTAGAATCATGCAACTTACCTACATACCAAAACAATGACACACTTGGCACGCTGTCTTGTGTAGTAAGATCAAATCTGAGAGATAGGATCCTTTAAAATTGTCTCACGGAAGTGCATTCCCATATTCTGAATAGACTGAGCTACCAAAGTATGAAGATCAGAGGGGGCAATCCTGTGTTTGGTTTGTCCTATTCTGTGGTTCTACAGTTTTGTATTGTGGAGTGGTATATCTGGACCAGGGGTTGAACAGAGTGATGTGGAGAGATTGAACTAGAGTGTGGGACTTTTAACTCAATTGGTCCAAGAGTTAACCTCGAACGTTAACAACATTCAACAGCAGTGTGATCGCATATCCAGAACGGACCATGAATTTCTACAAACAGCCTCTTGTCTGCTTACTGCCAGTCAAAGGACTAATACATCAATGGTTCCTCTTGGCAATGAAACCGGCACAGAAATATCTGCAACTTCCAACTTTAAGCAGTGGCTCAATGGGACTATCTCCTTTGTGGAACTTGGTAACAACTCAGAGCCACAAACCCTTAAAAATGCCTTGATTTACTTTGAAAAATCCAATCTAAAGTAAGAAGTTGCAGCTAGAGAACGCGTATCTGCGTGAATGTAACAAAATGAAAAGGATTCCCAAGGGGCTCCAGACTTGGATGAGAAACTGCTTCACCTGTTTGACCGGCATGGATGTGAACTTTTAGAGTGCCTGGTCAATTACAATCAAAAAGAAACTGATGTTTTGGTTAATGAATCTGAGAAATTAGATAATGCCATCAACAGTGACTTGTTGTTTCCGTATTTCAAAAATGATTATTTGGCCATTTTTAGAAGGTGGACAATGAACTAAATAAAATAAAGAATAATAAGACAAAGAAGATCAAATGAAACCACATAGCTTATGCGGAAGGGGAGATGTATCCCAAACCACCAACAACCAATTGGAATGAGGAGAATGATTATGTCTTTCAATGGGAGGAACCCACAAGGTCTGATAATCTGGCCTATGTCGAAACCGAGGCCCCTTTAGGAGTAAATCAGGCTAACAAACTCTGGAGATCTGAATGGATCCAGAATCAGAAAAATCAGGCCAATGGAGGTTATCGCAATTCCTGGGGACACCAACAAGGGAATTACAGACAGGTGAAGCGGTCTTTCAACCGGAAATGGTGGTCGGCGATGGATTTACCTTTTTGGATAGCCATACAGACTTGGAGAGAGCCAAAATAGGCGATCCAAAGATTATTTGCAACAAAAAAGGTGACTTTGTTTTATATAACTACAGTGACTTTAGTTGTAATGCTGAACATGCACATTTATTAAGCAGGGGAGATTTTTTTGTTCCCTCAGCAAGCTTTAAGATAGACAAGCTCCTGATTGATTTAAAATTGTTTCTCAGAAAGGTGAATTTTAGAATTTTGTTCAAAGATGAGGTGGATGGAATTGGGGAGGTTATAAAAAGAAGTAGTTAATTTAATCCTCCTCTGCCCCTACCTTTGATTATTTTTGAAAAGTTGGTAGAATTTGAATTTAGGAGCCTGTTGGGTAAGCGCTCCTGTGGTAATGTCAAAAAATGTGAACACAAGACCAAGAATCACCAAAATCCACGGCCACAGTACCCAAATCTCCAAAAAATGTGGTTAGAAGCAGTAGGTTAAGAACAACACATTTATTGGTACGTAATCTGAATCACACCAAACAGCAGCAAACAATAACCCAAGCGCTTTCGCTCGGTTATTACCGAGCTTCTTCAAGGTTAAAAATCTGTTGTGTACTCAGCCATGTTAAATACTAAATGCAACATCACATGACATACCCCCCCATGTGAATCATCCCTAATCAGTTTCTTAAAAATACAGTGTGTATAAACTTTCCTTAAATATTAAATATATGTTCCAATCCAAAAATCAAACTCAACTTTAAATCCAGTAATGCCAAAAATGAAAACATATAATATATTACAACACATGTAAAAACACATAAAAAATAATAAAATAAATGGTAATGAAATAAATAAACATGACAATAATAAATGTTAAACTAAACCATGAAAGTAAATAAATGTATGTAACATCTTCATTACCAATACAGCACATGGTAACCAAACTAAGGCATTAGGCTGAACTGCAAGTACATCCAATACCAGTGTGTTTAATGGGGAAATTTAAGCAGTCTACAAGAACCCCTATTATAATCGTGCCCTTCTTAATTTGAGCACACTGTTTATATTCAAGGCATCATTCATGCCCGGTGGTCTAATTGCGTCCAGTCTAAGCTGCCAAAACAGTTCGATACTCCAACCTAGCTTCCCAGTTCCCTCCCGTGGGTGGTGTCACTTGTTCTAGAATTGTAAACTTAATTTGCATATTTTCACATAATTGTGAATGCTTAAAAAAGGCATTGGTCACTTTACCCTTACTAATATCATATTGATGTTCATAGACTCTTTTTCTAAAAAGCCTTTCTGTCTTGCCTACATAAAAACTGTGACAATGTAGGCAGATTCCCAGGTATACCACTCCTTTGGTGGCACAATTAAAGTATTGTTTAAACTTATATCTAAAATTTCTGGAAGGGATAGAAATAACATCTTTATTCAACATGAAGGCACATTGGTTACATGAACCACATCTATGGGTACCCTTCTTCATTCTAGTGGACTCATTCTTAACAGCCTTATTTTTCTCAAAACATTCTTTCAGATTCGTTCCTCTTTTTCTAACGAAACCTGGCACTGAAGGGATGAGATGTTTTATATCTTCATTCACTGAAATAATGGGCCAATACTTTAAGATGACCTGTTCTATTACCCGAGAGTCTGAAGAATATGTATATGCAAAACTATTCTTAAATTTGGAGGTGTTGTTGTCTATCACCAACTCTGTACCGACTGTCCCGGTACCTAATAAAGGGTAATACCTAGATTCCCTGTTATCAGAACTACCTGGGCCAATCCATCAATCAAGTTGACTGGGTATCCTTTTTCTATAAATAAGCCACGGAGTGTGTTGGCTTCCTCCAAAAAATATTCAAATGTGCTACACATTCTCAAGGCTCTAATCATTTGGCCCTTAACTATCCCTTTTTTTTGGTAAAAAGGGTGCCCGCTACAAAAATGAAGGTACGCGTTAGAAAAGGTAGTCTTCCTAAAAAGTTTGGAATGAAAACAGCTGTTTGCGTAGTCCTTAATTAGTGTTACATCCAAATAATGTAAAACATCTTGGTCAATGTTGTGAGTGAATCTAAGAAAATCAGTACATCCATTGATGTGTTCCAAAAACCCATTCAGGTCATTAATAGAACCATTCCATAGTAGGCAAATATCATCTAAATATCTGGTATAATGTGTAATGAACTTTTTCCATGGTGTCTTGAACACAAATTCCTGCTCCCAGTGGTAGAGTACACAATTGGCGTATAGCGAAGCACAGCATGCTCCCATCGCCATGCCTTTCTTTTGGCGAAAAAACTCTCCATTAAAGTAAATAAAATTGTTTGTCAAAATTGTGTCCATTAAGTCCACCACTAAATTGATGACGTTGCTAGCCAACGTGCCGTCAAGCATAAGGGTTTGCCTAAACCATTCAAGACCTACTATGTGAGGGATACTTGGAAATAGGTCTATAATATCAATGGTTACCATGTATAGCTCTGGACTAAACATCTGTCGGTTAATAACTGTTAAGAAATGCCAGGAGTTTTTGCAAATATGTGTAATTGGTGTTAAGACTCTTTTGGCTATGTGATCTATAAATTTTGCTAAGGGCTCCGTAATACTGCCTGCCCCAGAAACAATGGGCCTAAATCTTAGAGGGGCTAGGCCTTTATGTGTTTTCGGAATACCATATATTATTGGTACCCTTGGCTTCATAACATGAAAATAGTTATATAGCTGCTCATTAATAGTGCCTTGCAAGAGGTGGTCGTATAAATAATAACTAAATTTGACATAAGCTAAATTAATTAAATTAAGGGACACCAGTTCATATTGTTCAACATCCTGCAACATTCCCTGTAGGATGAAATCGTAATCTAACTGGTACATTAGCACCACACCCCCTCCTTTGTCAGGTTTCATAACCCAGCATTTTTCCTGCTTTAAATTCTCAATCAACTGGAATTCTTCGTTATGAACAATTTAAAATCTATCAATGTGTTAGTGGTGTCAAAGGGACTAGATGGGACAAAGGTAAAACCTTTTGAAAATAAAGTAAAATGCTCATCTGTGAGCAAGCAATCAGTGAAGTTGTAAATTATAAAATTATCTTTTCTGAAAATAATTTTCTTGGTAGGGGCCTCATCCATTGTTAATGGTAAACCATTAACAAGTGGTTCTATTTTTGTATACGATTCCACCCTTGTTTCTGATGTCCCATCCCCCTCACTCCCCTGTTGGGAGGGTGCTGAAAATCCTGGTAGGACTGTTTCCTGCCCCTCTCAGCAATTCTTTCACTTCTCCTGGGTGGTTCATTGTCAACCCTAACACCCTTATTGTTACATTCCACCATGTTATCCCCTTCCACAAACACAGTGTCATAGTTGTTTCTCCAACCACCATTTCTGTAAATAGGGTAGGCTAAGCCTTCCTGGTATTCATGCATATCCCTGTCAAGTTTCTTAATTTTCCTATTTAAAACTTTTAAACAGTGTTGGTCAACCTCATAAAAAACATTGTCATAGCTTCTTTTAACACTTCCAAAATTCACATCATTAGTAACATTTTGGTTAGGCGGTCAGCTCCTTCAATAAGAGTTCAGCCTTGGATTGGTACTCCACAATCATTAGTTTCAACATTTCTATACCCGCGTTGTTAAAAATGTCACATAACTTGTCATACAATTCAGTCCCTGGGTGCACACAGTTAGGAAATTTAAATAAACAAAGACCTTTGGGAACCCTGTTAACCTGTATGCATTCATTTAAGTAGTCTATCTCCAACTGGTTGTTTTTAAGCGCATATAACTTGTCTCTAAACAAGTTAAAGTTATTCTCAATGTTTCTGTTAAAATTGGAGTCTACAGTACCTTGCTGAAAATGGAACTGCTTTTCAGTTACTGACAACGCTCCGGTGACCCGCGCTGAATTTACACAGGTTTTGAACCTGTTAACTGAACTTACTAAACAACTGAAAGAAAAAAATGCTGAACAGAGTTTTGGGTTGCCTGGCAACCAGTTGCAGTTTTCTGACAAGCGCAATAGGGTCACTTCCTCTTCACCAACTGCTACGAATGGCAGGGCGGATGACGTCAGTTCCGGTAACCATTTGCGAGACAATTCACAACGTGGTACGTCTTCCACTAAAAATGTTGCTAGTGGTAAACTGAGAAGAGACGACAATACAAGGGACACAAACAAGGATTTTAACTTTGGAGCATGGACTGAAAAGCAGTTCCATTTTCAGCAAGGTACTGTAGATTCCAATTTTAACAGAAACATTGAGAATAACTTTAACTTGTTTAGAGACAAGTTATATGCGCTTAAAAACAACCAGTTGGAGATAGACTACTTAAATGAATGCATACAGGTTAACAGGGTTCCCAAAGGTCTTCGTTTATTTAAATTTCCTAACTGTGTGCACCCAGGGACTGAATTGTATGACAAGTTATGTGACATTTTTAACAACGCGGGTATAGAAATGTTGAAACTAATGATTGTGGAGTACCAATCCAAGGCTGAACTCTTACTGAAGGAGCTGACTGCTCTTAACCAAAATGTTACTAATGATGTGAATTTGGGAAGTGTTAAAAGAAGCTATGACAATGTTTTTTATGAGGTTGACCAACACTGTTTAAAAGTTTTAAATAGGAAAATTAAGAAACTTGACAGGGATATGCACGAATACCAGGAAGGCTTAGCCTACCCTATTTACAGAAATGGTGGTTGGAGAAACAACTATGACACTGTGTTTGTGGAAGGGGATAACATGGTGGAATGTAACAATAAGGGTGTTAGGGTTGACAATGAACCACCCAGGAGGAGTGAAAGAATTGCTGAGAGGGGCAGGAAACAGTCCTACCAGGATTTTCAGCACCCTCCCAACAGGGGAGTGAGGGGGATGAGACATCAGAAACAAGGGTGGAATCGTATACAGAAATAGAACCACTTGTTAATGGTTTACCATTAACAATGGATGAGGCCCCTACCAAGAAAATTATTTTCAGAAAAGATAATTTTATAATTTACAACTTCACTGATTGCTTGCTCACAGATGAGCATTTTACTTTATTTTCAAAAGGTTTTACCTTTGTCCCATCTAGTCCCTTTGACACCACTAACACATTGATAGATTTTAAATTGTTCATAACGAAGAATTCCAGTTGATTGAGAATTTAAAGCAGGAAAAATGCCAGGTTATGAAACCTGACAAAGGAGGGGGTGTGGTGCTAATGTACCAGTTAGATTACGATTTCATCCTACAGGGAATGTTGCAGGATGTTGAACAATATGAACTGGTGTCCCTTAATGAAATTAATTTAGCTTATGCAAAAATTAGTTATTATTTATACGACCACCTCTTGCAAGGCACTATTAATGAGCAGCTATATAACTATTTTCATATTATGAAGCCAAGGGTACCAATAATATTTGGTATTCCAAAAACACATTAAGGCCTAGCCCCTCTAAGACTTAGGCCCATTGTTTCTGGGGCAGGCAGTATTACGGAGCCCTTAGCAAAATTTATAGATCACATAGCCAAAAGAGTCTTAACACCAATTACACATATTTGCAAAGACTCCTGGCATTTCTTAAAAGTTATTAACCGACAGATGTTTAGTCCAGAGCTATACATGGTAACCATTGATATTATAGACCTATTTCCAAGTATCCCTCACATAGTAGGACTTGAATGGTTTAGGCAAACCCTTACGCTTGATGGCACGTTGGCTAGCAACGTCATCAATTTAGTGGTGGACTTAATGGACACAGTTTTGACAAACAATTTTATTTACTTTAATGGAGAGTTTTTTCGCCAAAAGAAAGGCGTGGCAATGGGAGCATGCTGTGCTTCGCTATACGCCAATTGTGTACTCTACCATTGGGAGCAGGAATTTGTGTTCAATGCACCATGGAAAAAGTTCATTACACATTATACCAGATATTTAGATGATATTTGCCTACTATGGAATGGTTCTATTAATGACCTGAATGGGTTTTTGGAACACATCAATGGATGTACTGATTTTCTTAGATTCACTCACAACATTGACCAAGATGTTTTACATTATTTGGATGTAACACTAATTAAGGACTATGCAAACAGCTGTTTTCATTCCAAACTTTTTAGGAAGGCTACCTTTTCTAACGCGTACCTTCATTTTTGTAGCAGGCACCCTTTTTACCAGAAAAAAGGGATAGTTAAGGGCCAAATGATTAGAGCCTCGAGAATGTGTAGCACTTTTGAATATTTTTTGGAGGAAGCCAACACACTCCGTGGCTTATTTATAGAAAAAGGATACCCAGTCAACTTGATTGATGGATTGGCCCAGGAAGTTACTGATAACAGGGAATCTAGGTATTACCCTTTATTAGGTACCGGGACAGCCGGTACGGAGTTGGTGATAGACAACAACACCTCCAAATTTAAGAATAGTTTTGCATATACATATTCTTCAGACTCTCAGGTAATAGAACAGGTCATCTTAAAGTATTGGCTCATTATTTCAGTGAATGAAGATATAAAACATCTCATCCCTTCAGTGCCAGGTTTCGTTAGAAAAAGAGGAACGAATTTGAAAGAATTTTTTGAGAAAAATAAGGCTGTTAAGAATGAGTCCACTAGAATGAAGAAGGGTACCCATAGATGTGGTTCATGTAACCAATGTGCCTTCATGTTGAATAAAGATGTTATTTCTATCCCTTCCAGAAATTTTAGATATAAGTTTAAACAATACTTTAATTGTGCCACCAAAGGAGTGGTATACCTGGGAATCTGCCTACATTGTCACAGTTTTTATGTAGGCAAGACAGAAAGGCTTTTTAGAAAAAGAGTCTATGAACATCAATATGATATTAGTAAGGGTAAAGTGACCAATGCCTTTTTTAAGCATTCACAATTATGTGAAAATATGCAAATTAAGTTTACAATTCTAGAACAAGTGACACCCGACCCACGGGGAGGGAACTGGGAAGCTAGGTTGGAGTATCGGGAACTGTTTTGGCAGCTTAGACTGGACGCAATTAGACCACCGGGCATGAATGACGCCTTGAATATAAACAGTGTGCTCAAATTAAGAAGGGCACGATTATAATAGGGGTTCTTGTAGACTGCTTAAATTTCCCCATTAAACACACTGGTATTGGATGTACTTGCAGTTCAGCCTAATGCCTTAGTTTGGTTACCATGTGCTGTATTGGTAATGAAGATGTTACATACATTTATTTACTTTCATGGTTTAGTTTAACATTTATTATTGTCATGTTTATTTATTTCATTACCATTTATTTTATTATTTTTTTATGTGTTTTTACATGTGTTGTAATATATTATATATTTTCATTTTTGGCATTACTGGATTTAAAGTTGAGTTTGATTTTTGGATTGGAACATATATTTAATATTTAAGGAAAGTTTATACACACTGTATTTTTAAGAAACTGATTAGGGATGATTCACATGGGGGGTATGTCATGTGATGTTGCATTTAGTATTTAACATGGCTGAGTACACAACAGATTTTTAACCTTGAAGAAGCTCGGTAATAACCGAGCAAAAGCGCTTGGGTTATTGTTTGCTGCTGTTTGGTGTGATTCAGATTACGTACCAATAAATGTGTTGTTCTTAACCTACTGCTTCTAACCACATTTTTTGGAGATTTGGGTACTGTGGCCGTGGATTTTGGTGCTCCTGTGGTAATGACAATTTAAATGCCCAGGAATTCTGTTTGCTGAGAGAACTTTCCAGCAATAGACATCTGAGGGTTGTGAAACCCAATAAGGGGGGTGGGGTGGTTATCATGAGCAAGGAAGAATATGTCAACAAAATGTTGTGCCATGTTAACAATAGTGACTCTTATGAAGAAACCTCTCTGAACATTATCAAACTGGCCTATCAACGCATAGATTTTTATTTACAGGATATGGTGGATGAAGAAGAAATATCACAGGATATATTTGGGTATTTTCAGGTTAATTACCCAGTTGTACCATGCATTTTTGGTATTCCCAAGATACACAAAAGTACCACTAATCCACCAATGAGGCCTATTAATAATGCAATAAAGTCAAAAACCCACCCCCTGGGGAAATATGTGGATATTATTTTAAAGAATTGTTTGGAGTCATTTGATCACATATGCAAAGATTCCTAGAATTTTTTATCAAAAATGAAGAATGTTGAATATTCTGAACAATGTGTTTTTATAACTATTGATGTGGTTGAATTGTTCAATGTAATCCCACATGAACTGAGATTAGAATGGTTCCATGATTTGTTATGTGAATGTACTGTATTAGACAACAACACTGTCAATGTTCTTGTATTGTGTGTGGAACTGGTATTGAAGCATAATTATGTGTACTTAGAAGGCCAGTATTTTAGGCAAAGGAAAGGGGTAGCAATGGGGGCCGCTTGTACCCCCATTTTTGCTAATATCATATTGTTACAATGGGAGAGACATGTTCTGTTTCCACATTTTGGGATAAAGTTTTTTGGATGATATTTTTATTGTGTGGGATAGGTGTTTTAAACTCCACTACCCCCTTTTTGAGGTTCACTTATCAATACAACCCCCTTTCCATTAATTATTTGGATGTTACCATTTCCAAAGACTTGTCTAATAAGAGGTGGGTCAGTACCATCTATCGTAAACCAACCTATAGTAATAGTATTTTACATTATGAGAGTAACCATCCCTCACATCAAAAGTTTGGTATTGTTAAGAGCCAGTACATTTGTCTAGCCTGTATGATTTCCAATTGGGAGCAATTTCTTAAGGAGTGTGAAAAACTAAGTAATATGTTCCTTTGTAGGGGATACCCTGTTGAACTGTTTTCCCAGGTGTTTGAAAATGTTAAAACAAGGAGGGTAAATGGGGACATTTTGCCCCTTATTTTTCCTTGGTGACTTGTGTTGGTAATGCATCTAGAGGGAGAAAGAAAGTAAACAGTTTGGAATTGCAGGGAGCCTTTATTACACAGTATTGTAATGAGGCATCCCAAGTTAAAAATATATTATATAAGTATTGGCACATTTGCTCTCATTTCAAAGATATGAACATTATTGCAGGAGAGAGACCTCAGATATTTTTTAGGAGAGGCAAAACTTTGAAAAACTATTTGGAATATGCCACTGTGGACTGTGGCCTTGTCTGCACCAACAAAAAATGGGGAACCTACAAATGTGGCAACTGTACCCAGTATAAGATGGTTTTAGAAGGGGACTGGATTAAGGTGAATCACTTTAATATTCAATCAAAGGCCCACAATAATTGTAATTCCATTGGGGTTATTTATTTAGCTAAGAGCCTGAAATGTGAACATTGTTATGTGGGAAAAACTAAGAGGAAATTCAGGGAATGCATGTATGAACATGGGTTGGATATAAAAAAAGGGGGGTTGAAAAATGCCCTGGCCAAACATATCAGTGAAAACAGAGATCACAGTTTTGGCTTTTTTGTTTCAGAATGTGTGCAGAGGGATCTCAGGGGTGGACCATGTGAAGATATATTGGAGGCTAAGGTGCTAATCTGGCAACTTAGACTCAATACCACCATCCCCCCTGGCCTCAACGAGAGTTTATCCATTACCAGTGTTTTAAAATTAAAGTCATATACAGTGTAATTGGGGGGGGGCAGAACCCCAATTGGAGTTTAGCACATATTTTTAGGATTTTAGGCATTAAAGGGGTGTATGTTAATATGTAATAATGTTATAATGTTTAAAAGTTGTGTCACTCTGGTTTTTAATGGTATATGTATATTTGATACATTTTTTGATTTACCATCTTGTTTGGGATTTAATTGGTTAATTGATGGCATTTTTTATTGGATGTGTGGTCAAGGTAGGGGAATTTAAGTGTGTTAGATGGAAGTATACGTTAATTCTGATGAAGTACCTGTACGAAAGTGCTTATTCCTTGAATTTGTGGTCAATAAAAATTTTAAATACATACTCTAGCATGTTTCTGGTACAGCTTCTGGACCCAACTGCTGCTCTGGTGTTGAACATCCTGTGTTTGGTTTGTCCTATTCTGTGGTTCAACTGTGATGACTGAATGTAAACATTAGAATCATGAGACTTACCTACATACCAAAACAATGACACACTTGACAGCTTGTCTTGTGTAGTAAGATCAATTCTGAGTGATAGGATCCTTTAAAATTGCCTCACTGAAGTGCAGCCCCATATTCTGAATAGACTGAGCTACCAACGTATGAAGATCATTGGGGGCAGATCTCTCTCTGCATAAGTACTAGTACATAAAAGGCTTTCAAATGCCCCTATAAAACCACATTTTGTTCTCCACTGGTTGCCTTTTGTGAACATAGGTAAAGGCTGCCATCCTAGCCAGATAAAATTTTGTAGATAATTCTGTAATTTGTAAATATTAATGTAAGCCACATGCTTGTTCTCTTAAATGTGAAAAGACTGTATTGGATATTGAACTGCAAAAATGTAACAGTGCACTCTGCTGTAAGAAAGCTAAGTCAAGCATTTTATGACTGTCTTTGATGTTAAAATTCGGAGCCGATATGTCTAGAGAGAGGCATCCTGCCTATTATTTTAAGACCAGAGTTAATGGCTAGAATTTGCATGTATAAATGTCCTTTATTGCTTTGGTTTCTGGCCAGGTGTAAATAATGTAAATGTAGTTTCTGTTAGCTTGTGAAGAATGATGTCATGTGAAGCAGCTCTGTGCTATCAATTTAAAGAGAGAGAATCCTAGAGCTCAGAGCATTTTGTCTTGAGAACATCCAACATCACCAGCACTGCCTGTTTCTATATGTAAGTTATTTAGAACTGTGTTTTCTCTTAGATATAGCTAGGAAATAGGAAGATTAGAACTTTTGCTACTGTATTATTTTAAGCATTTCTCTGTGATCTCTGAACTCTTGACTAGCACTGTGTAGTAAGAAGTATTGTCTTTTTATTATTTATTATTAAATATTTTAAAACCTTTCAACTGTGGCTGTTTTATTTAGAGTTAATTTAAGCTCTAGAGTACATTGCATGTATATAGTGATACTGTACCTAGTCACTCTAATAAGCCTTGACTGTTCAGTCACACTTACCATTTGGATAATAATATTGCACAGTAATAATTGGACACCCTTTCAGAAGGGCCTTTGAGTAGCTGATATTAGTGGGTCGTGGCAGCTGGTAATACCTTTTAGACTGGGCAGAAAAGGGGCACAGCTGGAGAACCTGTGCCAGCCTTCCCCAGGAGTGTCTGTGTGGTTGTATATAACTCTTATCTCAAAGTGTGTGTGTGTGTGTGTGTGTGTGTGTGTGTGTGTGTGTGTGTGTGTGTGTGTGTGTGTGTGTGTGTGAGCTACTTGGGTAGGGGCACAAATCACTGGTTGAACAGAGAGGGTGCTGGAGGTTTTAGCTTGCCCACTCGGCTGAGATCTAGACCCTATAGCTGAGCCAGTGGGGAATCTTATTGGGGACCTGGAGAGAAAGGGAGAAACCAGCCCCAGACCGACCGTGATCTCTATGTGCACTTAAGAGAAATTGTACTTTACTGTGTGTGCATTTATTATTCTTTTCCTATATGGACACCCCTCACTGGTATTAGTGGTGAGGATTGAGGCTCCTTGATTGCAGGGCCAGTGCACGGATATCACACCCTTCCAGAGACCACTTAAAGGAAATGAGTTATTTAATTTATTGCTTGTTATAGAGCCAGTGAAAAGGGGAACAAAAGTTCATTGTTTATAGTGCGTTCACTTCAAATACAGGGTTGAAGCTGTTTGGGTCTGATACTGGTTTGCCTTGGGAGGCAGGGATTGGCCAGTGAAATTATCTCTCTTTTTAGAATAACTGTGAATGTGTGGGATAGAGCTTCTTTCCTCACAAAAACAAAAAATACATGGCTGAAGGACTTCCATCTGGTGCATTGCCAGCTTGTCCTGCCAAATGTGTGCCTGTTCAGACTGATGCTTGTAGTATGGAGTTGAAGAACAGCAAGGTAGTAAACCTTGATTGGGCAGAATGTATTCATCAAATGTTTGCTTCAAACTCACTGACTGACTTGGTATTCTTTGTCAATGTGGACTGAAAGCAGGCAGGAGTGGACAAGACCCCAGGGTTTTATCTATGGAATAAAAATATGATAAAGAAGCACCTGAGTGATAAAGTGATCTGAAATATGTAATCAGTACTTGGCTAAGTCTTAGCAAAGAAACAAAGAAAGGATAAATGCATGGATTTGTTCTGTACTGTCTGCTTCCATGACTGATTCTGTATTCAGTATGTGTTAAATTAAATTTGTTAAAATAAGAGCTGTATGCTATAACTACTTAGTACGTTGAAATCCTGATTCTCTAGACAAAAAAGTAACTGCATTTGTGTAAACAAGCCTGTATTCAGAAGCTTTTTGTTTTGCTAATTGAATCTGTTTGCTGTTAGGGCAGGATCTTGACTGGTATCCCAGCTTACAGAATTTATTGCTGTTCCTTTTCAGACAGTTCCCTGTGTCTCATGAGGCAGTGGTGAGCCTAAGACCATTAATTCTGAATGTACTAGAGTTACAGTCCTGATCCATTGATTCCCTGTTAAATATCTTTGAATTATTATTGCTTTCTGTATTCATTGGCCAGCATTAGCAGTAAAAATTATTTTGCTTTTGGAAATAGTTTCATCAGATTGTTTGCATCTGCTAGTTAAAAATCAACAGCCAAGATGGTGAGCCGTTAACAGCACTGTTTTTTTAGCTCTGTTTCATGTTAACATCTCTGACAGGATTTTACTAAAAAAATCAAATAGAATGTTCCAAAACTTGATGGATTTATAGTTGAACATCTGCTGAAAGATTTACTATAAAAATTAACAAGTTTGAAACTGTTTTAATTGTTTTCCTGTCAAGAAAACTAGAAAAAACTAATTGTCTCAGACTGAACCACTCTTAAGCCAGGTGTAAAGACATACAGGCTATACTAAGTAACATCAGTGAGTTATCTGTAAAGATAGATAAATTAGAAAGTAAAATTGACAATTTTAAAGAGGAATGTAAAAAAAAAAAAAAAAGCTGAATTGCTGAGTGAATCTCTTAAGCAACAATCATCACACATCTCGAGTGGCAATGTTTGATTTTGATGGAAGATTACTTAAAAATAAGAATAACACTGAATTCCTTCTGAAATAAAACAACTTATTCTGGGATAAAACAGAAGATATACCCCCAAATTCAGCAAGCCCTGCACGGTGTGTAGGACTAGTGCAGGAGCTCCAGCAGGCAATATGTCTGCCATGTGATCCAGGAATAAGCTGTAGGGACGTGCACAATCGCTCCTGCACGGAATCAGCCTTGTATGCAAATCACCCCATTTGCAGGTGAAATCCATGCAAATTAGGTGAATTTATGATCCAGGAGGCTGGTAGCTGGCCGTGCAGGACTAGTGTAATCTGCAGAAATATACTCCACCAGTAACATTTCTGCAAACTACAAAATGGAGCCATGACAGCTTCAAGTAAAGGGTGGATATTATGTAAAAAGCATGACAATGGCTAAGTATAAGGCCATTGGCGTGGAAAACAGTTGCAGAAATAACAAAATCAACTTTTATTTTTTTAGCCGATCTTGGCTCTTTAAGCTTAGGGCAGCGGCGCGCAAACGGGATCGGGCGAAAAATAAGAAAACCCCCCCTAAAATAAGCATTCTAACCATAATCACTATTTTGCCATTATACTCAATGGCAGGCAGAAGACAACATGGACAGTGAATAGTGGTTGCTAAGGGGGAGGCTCAATGTGGGACCTGTAACTATGCATCAGCAGGCAATCCTATGCAAATGAGGGGAATGATACTGAATCCCAGATTTCCCCTGCATGCTAGTCAGCATCCAACAGTGTAAGAGCAGGAATAGCTTGGTGCAAGCCTAGGAGTTAGCTGACATAATAGGGATGTGTGTCAGGCATACTGTAAGCAGATTGGAGCCCTGTGGCTCAGGTTTGCCCTTAGCTTAGCAGAGCTAAGCAATGGGGTGTGCCTGAGCCTGCCTAGCACATTCTGTACATTGCCTAAGCGGGTGTGCATGCCATGCACCAGGTTTTAAAGGAAAAAAATAAAAGTAAACCAGGAAATAGCAGCTCTGTGCACATTTGAGCACTGTGTTTGTGTGGTGCACCCCCAGGCTTAAACAGGAAGGCAATGGGAAAGGAAAACAGCAGTAGGAATGTAATCAGGGAGAACTAGCATAACTGACAGGAAAAATGTATCAGAATCAGCCAATTACACAGGAAGCAGCCCAGCCCAGAACACTACTATAAACTATGCAAACACCTTTCATTCTCATTTTCCCACATATTCTACATCACCGGTGTATACAAGCGGAAGAATTTTAACAAACAAAAACAACAAAATGATAGGGGCTGCAATAGCTATCATACAACAACATGTGGAAGAGGCTGAGGGTGGTGAGGATGAGAATGCTGTCGACCAACCCACAGTGAGGAGACGGAGAAGAGTGTATACACCCAGGGTAGCCTACCACGGGCTACATGAGCTGGAGATAGTGGAGCGCTATAGGGTGGACAGGGACCTCCTGCAGCTAATTGTTGAGCTGTGCTGGCCACACCTCACACACAGAACTAACAGAGGAGAACCCATCCCAGTAGATACCAAGGTATGTGTAGGGCTAAGAATACTAGCTACAGGTACCTTTCAAAGGCCAACTGGGGATATCATGGGGAGCTCACAGACATCAGCATCCAGGGTACTCCACCAGTTCCTGGATGCCACATAAGCACATGCTGGCGAGCACGTATATTTCCCCAACACCTGTGAGGTGTTGGCCAGCAATATACATCTCTTCCACCAAATAGCAGAATACCCTGAGATAGTGGGTGCTATAGACTGCACAAACATATGAATCAAAGCACTACCTGGTGAGCAGAGTAGGGTCTACATCAACCGCAAGGGCTTCCCCTCCATTAAATGCCAAGTCATATGCGATGCCCAAGGCATAATAATGAATGTGTGTGCTGGGTGCCCTGGAAGCTACTATGATTCCCACATCTGGTATCTGACACAGCTGTACCACAGATTTGCCAATGGGAACATCCCTTATGGTCACCTAGTGGGGGATGCTGGTTACGCACTGGAGCCGTGGCTGATGACACCCATCAGAAATGCACACACACCCGAACAAGAACTCCATAATGAGGGACACGCACAGGCCAGAATTATAATAGAGCATGTGTTTGGGATGCTCAAGTCACGGTTTCGGTGCCTGGACACATCTGATGGAGCCTTGCAGTACTCGCCAGCTACATGTACTCAAATTGTCACCGTATGTCCCATGCTACACAATAGGATCCTCTGGAAACAGCTGCAGCAGGAACAGCACTGGGCAGGGCCACAGAGCCCCCCACCATTAACAAGGACTGCACAGGCACAGAGTGACTCAGAGGAGGAACAACCTGAGCCTGTCCCAGTAGGCAGAAGGAGGCGTGCCCAGTATGCCCTGGCCTTGGCAAAGAGGCAACACACAGCACATACACTGACACAGGAGGGACCCAGGGAATGACACCTCTCTCTGATTCGCACATACAGTAAATGGAATGCCAAACATGACACTACCTGTGCTCAACCATGTGTAGGGAGTGTATTATGTGCATCCAACATAGGCAGCCCTTCAGCACCACCCTCAATACTGGCACACCCACAAGGTAAGTCACTCAACCTGCCAATTGCCGAATGGAGTAGTTTGTGTTGTTACCTGTATCTATGGTATGGATGTGAGCATGCAAGGGAATCGGGTGGCTGAATGGGATGCCAGCAGATAGTAGACACCTATAGTGACAGCATGAGATCTGTAATACATACTGGTGTCACCATAGTAGCCAGTACTACACATGGTGACAAAACCCACCGCAGGAAATGTGCTGGGCCGCATGTGTGTCCATATAACACACACATGCTAGTCAGGGAGGTTCACATAATCAACAACCATCTCAGCCAGCAGGACACGTGTAGACAAATGAAAACAAAGGCTGTGCTAAGGCCTCTGAATGATGCCTATGGGTAACCTCCCCCCAAGGCCTACACAGACAGACTACATCAGGTCAGGCAATGGGATATTAGTTCTGAAGGGTAGGAAGTCAGAAACGAATATGTAGGTCAATCAAACCTAAAACCTGTAGTACACTGATATGCCACTAGTCAGCATGATAGGTTAGAAAATAGAATAAAATGGAGTATCTGACATACCAGTACAGTCATAGCAAATGTGTACAAGTGTCAGGTGTGCTCCCCCTCAATCCTATGTAGACATGCAGTAACAGTCAGGTGTGCCCCCCAGTCCTGTGTAGCAATGTAGAAACAGTTAGGTGTGTCCCCCAAAACATATGCAGACATGTAGTAACAGTCAGGTGTGACCCCCCCCAATCCTATATAGAAAAGTAGAAACAGTCTGGTGTGCCCCCACCCCAATCCGATGTACACATGTACTTGTAACAGGCAGGTGTGCTCCCCAATCCTATGTAGACATGTAGTAACAGGCAGGTGTGCCCCCCCAATCCTATGTAGAAATATAGTAACATGTATGTGTAGGTATAATACCAGTGGAGCACAGGTGCCCAAAGGTGGCCAAGGTAGCAGGATAGATTGTAGCATTTGTACAGTATGCAGGTATGTGTGTGTTAGGTTGGTGTGTGTTTCATATTGTGTGAGAGTGATTAGTATGTATGCATGTTGATGTTTGACCTGGTGGCCATTGCCCACTACTGCCAATGACAGGGCCAATTCCTCACAACTGTAGTGCCAAAGACAATTCCCACCAGTATAACACATGCTAGCATTAAGCCATTGTAAATGTATGGGGGTAATATGTGTAACCATCTGAAAGATGGACATGGCATGGCTGTTGGCGTACATATACAAGCAGTAGACAGAGAAATTTACCCCAGACATACAGTATATAATGTATAACTGTGAAATGAACACACCCTTGGAATTGTACATACAGGTATGCATCGCATCATCTGGGCCTGTAGTAGGGAATACCAGTGTCATCTGGCCGAACACTTGCAGATCACAAAGGTGATAGGAATGATGTATTGGGAAACAGCTGATGTACCTGCACATGCCAGCATAACTGGAATGCCTTAGGCATATCTGTGAGTCAGATGCAAGTAGTGTCCATAGCACACATGCACCCAGCTCACCCAAACGCCACCCACAGGTACCTCTCTGGTCGTATCCCTGCTGTTGGGAATGGGTACAATATGACCCCCACCTGTGTATGGCAATAGCGAAAGAATGCAGCATGCAGTGCGGGTGACCCATGCAGGTGTGTCCCTAGCTGTAGGTAGCACCCTGCCAGCATCCACACCACCTAATCAATACTGATAGAAAGTATTGGCAGGAATACCTAGCACAGCTACCCTGTCACCCCAGGGAAATGTACTGTATGGCGGTGTAGGACTGTAGGACTGACAGAATGCAACGGCCAGCCACAGCTGGTGTGCATCACCAGCAAATGGCCTACAGGCCTCAGCCAAAGACCTGTGTCTCACACATACTGCCAATGCATGTTATGTCATGGACACCCAAATAACAGCATAACACACTCCACTTAAGCCATATGCAAGGCCATGTGGACAAACCACAGTAACATGTCCACCATGTCCCACTGCATTAACTGTGGACCAACACCAAAACCCAGCTGTGATGAGGTAATAACCTTAGGGAAAGTATCAGAGAATATATGCATAATGTATGGAAGAGGTTAGAATAGGAGCATGGGCAGCATGGAATGTGCAAGGTCTGACACGCAGCTGTGTGCACATACTATCCTTGGCTGCAAACACATAAATGGGTGGCTACAAACTTGCCCATGCACCACAATAGGGGCAATGTCCTGACTTATGACCCCTGCCTCTGGGTAACCTGTGTGAATCTGTACAGCTGTGAGGTATTGCCACAGCAAGATAAGGCCATACTGTCATGTCGATGGATGTACAAGTATGGGATCCTCTGCCAGCACTGTACCAAGGTGCTGAATTGGATACACAGACCCAGCAGCAAGTGTCTGCAGCTCCTCCTCCAGAATGGCAGAATGACATAAATATGTAGGCGTTTGCCCACAATACTGGACACAGCTGCATTGACCCTTGTTCCCCGGGACATCACTGTGAGCAAGAATGTCCACCTGACAGTACTTGAGAACATAAAACATCACAGTGTATAACAGTACACATGTCTGAATATCTCTCTAACACCAGTACCATGTAGCAGAAGCAGCACAGATACAATCACCTACAGTACACACTATCCCTTGCACAGTTTGACCCCATATTGCCAAATGATCTACAGATACCCTGCAGAAACAGTTTGCTCCCTGTAGGTGTACAACACAAAGGTCTGCACCGGAGTACAAACTACCTGGAATGGATCCACACATTCAATACAGAAGGGCATACTGGGCATGCTCACACACTTGAGAAATGAAGGCAATATCAAACAACAACATACTGAAAGGTCATCAACAAAAAGGAGAAACCAACAAACAACGAATTCCACAAAAACAGATAAAATATGAACAGATTTAATTCCAGATTCACAGCAGCAGCTTATTCAGTAAGCGCTTTTGTCATCACAACTTCCTCAGACTGAATAAAACCAATTAGGAATAACTTCCTTTTATATAAAACTCATTCATCAATGAGCACAATTATACAATTATCTTAAAGAACAACACACTTATAAAAATGTTCATGACCATACAAAACACATTTTCCAAGCCATGTTTGCCATTATTATACTAACATTTCATTTTTTTCTTTTTTAAATATACCTTAAAATGTTCTTTCTCATTTATTCCAGGAGGGTGACTTGCATTCAATTTGACTAGCCAGCAGTATTCTTTCCATTTTAACTCATCTTCTGCTGATAGTTTCATGTCAAAATTAAACACTCTATCTATAACCATAAACTTAGGGGTCCCCCTATATTTACCATCCATAAAATGTTTACCCCAAGCATTATTCATATCATTTTTTTGAATAGCATATAAATGCTCCTTTATCCATTTGCATAACTCTCTTGTAGTCATACCTACATAATATGAGGTACATTCTGAGCATTTAGACAAATATGCCACATACTTAATCATACAAATATTTTCATTCTGGGCATATATTAACATTTTATTCATACTAATCGGAATAATTCCTTTATACTGAAAGGTCATACTGGGCATGCTCACACACTTAAACAAATGAAGCCTATGTCTGCAAACAACAGTGGACCATACATATCTGACAGTTGAAGATGTTAGTGCATACACTCCTCATTATGCACCAGTCATACTTTGCAGATGCATTGAATAGGAATACAGGCATATATCCAAGGAAAACACACTATAATATGCCAAAAGTAGGCATACATAGATGTGTGGAAGAGAGTGACTGTGAAAAAGAGCCATCCTTCATGAGGCCTCTCTCACCCAGCACACAGCCAGATGGCTACAACCACATGATTAAATGTCACTCACTGTAGAAAGTAGCCACTGGTATCCATCAGCATTACAAACTATGTGGTGCAAGTGCTAGCTGTGCAACATGACTGTACAAGACAGTAGTCATCTAGCAGCTGTATACACACACTTGCAGAATATAACCCTGTGTGTTCCTACATGTGGTGTGTCAACCTCTAGATAAATGGGTTATGGCCCATGCACACACACTGCCCTCCCCATAGCCCTACTGTGACAAGCCTGCTGATGCCATCCACTTTGAAATACACCCTTGGGAATGGAGTAGCCTAGTAATCTCTGTGGTGTGTCCTAAAACAGTGTAATGCTGTAGTGTGATAAACTAGTTAGGTAGGAGTTCTAATCTCAGACATGGCAACTGTGTGTGCTTCTCTATCTGTGTAGGGGGCAATGCTTTTTACTCTAGTCACACTCACTGCAATCCAAATGCCCTACTTTTGGCAAGGCTGCTGTCATTCACTGTGAAATACACCTTTGGGAAAGGTGTAGCCCAGTTGTCTCTGTGGTGCATCCTATAACTGTGTAATGCTGTAGTGTGGTAAATTAGTTAGGTAGGCATTCTAATCCCAGACATGGCAAGTGTTTGTTTGTGTATCTCTGTCTGTGCAGGAAGCAATGCTTTTTAGGCTAGTCACACTCACTACAATTCAAATTCCCCACTTTGGCAAGACTGCTGATGTCATTCACTGTAAAATACACATTTGGGAAAGGTGTAGTCCAGTAATCTCTGTGGTGCATCCTATAACAGCATAATGCTGTAGTGTGATATAGTACTTTGGTAGGGGTTCAAGTCCCACACATGGCAAATGTGGATGTTTGTCTGTGTAGGGAGCAATGCGTTTTAGGCTAGTCACACTCACTACAAATCAAATGCCCTACTTTGGCAAGGCTGCTGATGCCATTCACTGTGAAATACACCTTTGGGAAAGCTGTACCACAATAATCTATATGGAGCGTCCTATAACTGTGTAATGTTGTAATGTGATAAACTAGTTAGGTAGGAGCTCTACTCCCAGACATGGCAACTGGGTGTGTGAGTGTGCTTCTGTGTAGGGAGCAATGTCTTTTAGGCTAGTCACACTCACTACAAATCAAATGGCCTACTTTGGCAAGCCTGCTGATGTTAGTCACTGCGAAAAACACCTTTGGGAAAGACGTAGCCTGATAATCTCTGTGGTGTGTCCTATAACCACACAATGCTGTAGTGTGATATAGTACTTTGGTAGGGGTTCTATTCCCACACATGGCAAGTGTGGATGTTTGTGTGCGTCTTTCTATGTCTGTGTAGTGAGCAATGCTTTTTAGGTGAGTCACACTCACTACAATTCAAATGCCCTACTTTGGCAAGCCTGCTGATGTCAGTCACTGTGAAATACACCTTTGGGGAAAGAGTACTCCAGTAATCTCTGTGGCACGTCCTATAACTGTGTAATGCTGTAGTGTAATACACTAGCTAAGTAGGAGTTCTAATCCCAGACATGGCAGGTGTGTGTGTGTGTGTGTGTGTGTCTGTGTTTGTCATTTGTATCCTGTGTGGAGGTGGCTATGAGTGTGTAACAAGTGGACTCATTGTGGAGTGGGTTTTGCAAGTTTCTTATATGGTGGCCCTATTATATGTCACAGTGTCCACCTTACAAGGATAACAGATGTGAAATAGTAGGGAGGCTGGGGTGGCAATCCATACCCCCTACATGTGACATTAAGGCCTGGTGAACAAAGTTAGCAACCCTTGTATTACACAGAGAACACTCTCAACCCATGTGTCATACACAAACACACTTGCCTAGGCAACAACTGCTATGTTGGTAGTACCCTGCATATTGCCCACAGATAGTAACCATGGTGTAATTGCAGTGGACTACAGAGGGCATGGCACCATGTCCATCAGTACAATTTGCACGTACATGCAGACAGTGTGCCTTCACTATGCTCCCCACTGGACGCCTGCAATACCTGTGATGCCATCAAATGTGACCCACAAAGGACATACCATGCCTTATACACATGCCCTGTATGGACAGATACCACTGACACCAGGGAATACCTGTATCATGCTATCAATGTAGGTGCAGGGTCAACCTGCTGTCCATTACCTGTTCTCAGCACATGAGGCCAGGACAGGCACATCTGATTATAACAATCTGTGTACACAACATGGGCCAGACACCCCAGGTACAGTTCCACATGTCACTGTACATGCATGTTTGACGTGTGCACATCCCAGACAGCATCCATGTCATGGACTAAAGAACACATACATGGCAAGCATTGAACAGCAATGGCCACGCACAATAGTTACCCAGGTGACTGGATGGTGAATACAATATCCACCTGTGTGGGCTGATCCAGACACTACACCCCTGAGCCACACTGCAGAACATTGCCATGTGGCCTGATGCCAAGGTATACACTTCACCTAGCTGTGTATAGCCTTCTGGCACAGTCAACCACTACACACCCGTGAAGCAATGCACCCATGTATGTCAGTACTGGCACCCTGTGTCTGTGTGTGTGGTGTATGATGCTTTTGACCACATTCACACTCACTACAACCCCCATTGGCATACTGAAGCATGCTGTCTGATGTTACACAGCTCTACATTGCCTTTGCCTATATAACCTCCAGATACTCCCTGTGGTGCATGTGATACCTGCACAGTACTGTATTGTAGCAAACTAACTAGTGAGGAAATGTATTCCTGACCCTGACAAGTGTGTCAATGTGTGTGAGTCCCTGAGAGAGTGTGGCTGATTTGACGCTGACACCTGTTCATGTGGACAGGCACATGTACTACACCTACCGTATCGCTACCATATCACTGTTGCAGATGTCACTCACCATCACATATACGTTTGGAGAGCTCCTCAACATGTAAGCTATGTGCCGCATCCAATAACTGCATAGATATGTGATAGCAATACATAGTCAGGGGTTTGATATCCTTTACTGGTAGGTGTGTGACACAAACATGCTTAGGCTTTACTCTCCCACACCCTCCCTGACTTACTTTGTCTCTGTCTGCCTCTCTCACTCCCTCTCTGGTGGATGTGGGAAACTACACCTGCTTTGTTTAGGCAGCAGCATGTGTTTTGTAAGTGATGCTCATGATCAGCTGATGGCCTCCGCACGAATTGCAGCCCTCCTCTAGCTGATTGCATGTGGAACAGCTGTGGTAACACTCCCATAGCCAATTGTATGGAAACACACTTCAATATCTAGAAATATCATGTTGGTGTTGGGCCTTTTCATTCACTGTGAGCAGGACCTAGATCTGGTGTTTGGCAAACAGCATCACAGATGGATTGGGGATTTACCTCTAACAACATACACTGTGGAAACAGCAGTGGCAGCTGGTGACTTCAAATCAAAGGGGGGCTGTAGGAGCCAGGTGAATGGGTGGGGGTCAACGGAAAGGGGTGTGGCCAACTAGAAAGGGGAGGAGCTATGCTCAAAACCACAAAAACTGTAACCTTAATTAAATACACTGCCCTGGGTGCCAAACCATCATTATGAGAGCTCAATCAAGACAAAATGAAGTATAGAAGAAAAATATTTCAATGCATTGGCAGCATGACAGCTTACTTAATAGCTAAATGGAAACAAAAAGGTTGTAAGGCATGAAAAAATAAATTACTTTTTAAATACATTACTAGAATGTAAGTCAAAATCAAGTATAAGAAAAACAAGCAGCACTCAACTCAAACCACTTCTCCTTGCACTGCAGTTCTAATTTATATTCAGCTTTATTAAAGTACCAAGTAACATGCTGAAAGTAGCAATCTCTGTGATACCCCCACTTGTAAAAATGTTTCTTATCCAAAAAAGACCTGCTGCCTGACAACTATCTACTTGTTTCATGGGGAAAACATGATCAAAGTAAAAAGATGAAAAGCAAACAAGAAACAAGCTCAAGATACATTGCTTAAAGGATTACTGTACAGGTAATGGACCACACATGACAGACTGGCATTCTGTTTGGTTTACAGGTAAAGCTTGCAAAGATGATTGCAAGTCTCCAACAAATGTATTGAGCTTCTTAAAATAATGTAATCCTGTCCTTTATTACAAATGCTGTCATATGCGTTTCAATACCCAAGGCTTATACATTATCTAGTTATGTATGTATTCTCTGCATGGCAATAACAGAAAGGCTTTCAGTGTTGACAATTCTTTAACAGTACGCTTATTAAAGCTTACTTGCATCTTACAATCTCAGACAAGCTTACCTGATGATCATTAAAGCATTGCTACTTAAACACAGAGCAACAGGCACTTTCTGAGTAATAATAAGCATAAATCAACAGTATAAACATATGACAGAAACCAGAACATTCTGCAAAATCAAGGACAGAATAAAAGTAGCACTTGTGTCTACTTTGGATGGGGTGATACTCTGCACATTTACACTGCATAACTGCTCCTTGCCTTGCTTGGACACATTCAGCGTCACTACATGGGGGAGTGGGGTGCAACAAGTATGTCACATTTTGAAATGTCTCTGGCTGACTGTGATGGCCCTGACACATTTGTCATACCTCTCAACCTCAGAACAAGAAATATGGACAGAGCCATACATAGAAGTGGGACAAAGGCCCAAAAATGAGGAAAATTTTTAAATATTACTCATAAACTTAGAAAGATAATAGAATAGTAGGTCTTGCATTAGTATGAATTTTCTGAAAGGTACAAAATCTGAAACTCAAATGTCTGTCATTATTTTCTAACTTCAGTCTTTAATGATTTGCCACTAATTTGCCAAAAAAACACAATTTTATGAAAAATGGACCAAAAATGTGATGCAAAAATATAAAATAGCCACACAATACAGCTGGGAACATGTCAGAGAAGGGACACTTTTTAATATTAGTACTGCTAACTTGAACAGCTGTCAAAATAAAAGAATCTACATGCATTTCTGAAATAAAAGTAATCTATAACTCTGATTATTATAGTTATTTCTTAATTGTAAGCCCTCCACATTTTCTTCCAAAATTGCAATTTTGCGGTGGGATTATTAGGGGAAGAGCAGCATTTTGAGCCCAAATCGGGGACAGTTGAGAGGTTTGGATATGCCTAATTCCATAAAGCAATTTATTTGCACATACCTCTCAACCTGTTAATGCAGGAAATCTGGACAAGGCAAATATACTGGGGGAACATATAAACAGTACTATAAATTATTGTATAAACTGAGACAATTGATAGAATAACAGGTCTTGCTTTAGCATGCATTTTTCTGAAGGTTATGAAGTCTGAAAGTCAGTGTCTGTCATTATTCTGTGACTTAATTCCTAAATTATTTGCCAGAAAACCACACATTTTATGAGGAACAAACCAAAAATAAGAAGCAAAAATCTATTCATTCTCTGAAAATCTGGACAGTTGAGAGGTATAGTTCAGCCGGGCCTGTCTTTGAGTTTGCCACCCTTCCCCCTCACAAAATCATGGTCGAATGGAGCATCCCCCCTGCAGCCATTCCAATGAACCATTACTTGGCTAATTCACCCTAATGTGCTTACTGCTTTACTTCTACAATGATTTGGACTTCATTTGAAAGTTTTATTTTGCATTTTACAGCACAAACACTAAGACATCTGCTAAATAAAGCAATGCAATCTCACAATGAAAACAGACTTAGCATTAAAACTTCTCTGCCCTTGAAACTCACATTCATTGAAACAGCATTGAAACCCACATTCAAAGAAAATACATTTTGCCAGTGGCAGATAAAGATTAACTTTGGGCTGTTTTCAAATCATAGGCTCCTTGGACACGAAACATACACATGGTCGTTGATACACCTTTCTGATTGTATTAAATTATATTCCTTGTACAATATAGTACAGTTGTTAGAGAGTGTTTGAAACTTGTTTTGAACATTTTTCCAGTAAACAATGAAACAAAATGCATGCACCAATAATGACAAAATTGCCCAGTTCAGAGCATTTTTCCAGTAAACAATGAAACAAAATGCATGCACCAATAATGACAAAACTGCCCAATTCAGAACATTTCTATCATAAAAGTCTACTCAAACTTCTACAATCCACCAGTATCAGTAAATATGCACAATCTCTGAAGAAGTAAAACTCATAAATAATTCCACATTAAAGAAATCTGTAACTAATGAAGAGGTTACTGCTAGCAAACAACTTTATATTTCATTGTTTCATCTACAAATAAAGTGCCTGTTGCCCTTGAGGAATAAATTGTCTAAGTTGCATTAAAAAATGATAAGCTAGTAATACTGCAATAGGAAATGGATGGCAAACTGATAACAGGTTCATGGTTACTAGGTATCTTCACCAAAAAGGACTGCAGCATCCACCCCCTTTACAATACAGTACAGTATCAACAATGCATCTACCTACTGTGGGAGTAGAACCCACAGCCTTCTGCATCAAAAGCAAGTATACTACCGATTGTGCTATTATAGGGGTCTGCAACTTTCACTATCAAAATAACCATTTTTGGCTTTTCTCCCATCAAATAAAATGCATCTGGAGCCACAAAAACTATTTAACCCCTAAAATGAAGATAAAACCTATTTGACCACTAAAATGAAGATAACACATACACAGCATATAAAGTGTTACAGTATTATCTCGCTCTCCAAAATAAGAGGTGTTCACTTTAAAAGAAAAAATAAAAATAGCCATTATTTCCATATTATTAATTATTTTCAAAGCTAAAGGGAGCCAATTCAGAGGGGTGAAAAAGCTGCATGCTGCTCCAGAGCCACAGGTTGCAGACCCCTGTGCTATTAACAATGCAAGAAGACTTGGCATAAGCAGCACTAAACATTTGTTCTCCTGCAGCTCTCAGCTTCTTGTAAAATCTGCTTGACAGTCAGCTGCATCTCTGAACTTTGCAGCACAAGAAATCTGGAAAAATCCAAAATTTGGGGGGGGGGGGGCAAAAGACCAAAAAAGGGACACATTTTAAACATTGCTTGTATAATGTTGGAAAGTTGTTAGAATAAAATGCTGTTACCATCATACATTTCACTGCCAAGTATTGAACCCAGGACCCTGTGCAAAGCAGTCAGAGCAACATACCCCTATACCAAATCATCTGCTTTGTGAAAGAAATGAAGACTGAAACTTAAATGGCTACCATTTAGTGAATTCAGTTCTCACTATAGCTGTCAATATCTTAGCACAAAACACCTGAAAAAAGCCAATAATGAGGGAATACAGCCCCCAAACATATTCAGTGAATTCAGTTATCAGCATAGCTCGCAACATTGGCACAAAAAACCTGGACGAAGCCAATAATGGGGGAATACAGTCCAAAAAATATGGACAAATATCCATTGAGGACACCAGAGCAAACCCACACAAACACAGGGAGGACATGCAGACTCCACATAGAAGGCACCCCAACCAAGAATCAAACGAGACAACCAGTAGCTGTCAGGCAACAATGCTACCACTGCACTACTGGCTGTGTTAAGTAATAGAAATGCAGAAACCATAGATTTTATGAGGAACAGAACAGAACAAATATGAGGCAAAAATCTGCAAATGTTTTACTAATGGTGGTGGGTAGGGAATTCAGGCTCTTGCCAGTTGGGCCCAATTCTCTACCCACCACCATGTAGCAACTGGGGCATTTTACACACACACATACACACACACACACAGCCTACCTTCCGATCTTCCGTAGTGGCCTGCATGATTCTGTCCTCGGCAAGCTAAGTCCTCCATAGCAGCCCGATCATCTCCATAACTGTCCTCTGCAAGCTAAGTCACCTCACAGACCTCTGGGCTGGCAGGGCAGAGTTCCCTTCCTTCCGTATCTGGACTGCCTAACCGAGCAGTCTGGAGTTCTGGAAAGAAAGCAAGCACACATGTGTGTGTGGAGTTCTGGACTGCCTAATACAGCAGTCAGGAACTCAGCACACATGCGTGAGTTCCGAGACGCTCATGAATTTTTATTTATTTTATTTTCATTTTCTACAGTGGGGGGACGCAATTAGTTTTCTTTTTACAGGTAGGGGGCTGCAGTCCTGCAGTCCTATAGCACAAGCCACCCCTGGGAAACAGGCCAGCACAAAGGAGGGTGATGTGCCTCACATGACTACAGAATGTAAGTGTTGCTATTCTGCATTTGGAGTAATGTTGGTTTAACAGGGTGTGTGTGGATATGGCTGGTCTACATGTTTTAATACCTGTCATGACAGTGCTATGTTTCTGAGGAAACCCCCATCTGTAGGGTCATCATCAAACTGGGCAGTGTGTGGTGCCTTTTGTTTATTGTGTTACTCACAGAGCACCTATCTGTGAACTGCAGAAGCATAGTGTGAGGATTGCTGTCAGTACATGGTGACAGCCATGAGGGTTATTGACTTCATATCCCTCATAGGACATATGTCACAAGAAACCCTGTTACAACAGTGAATGTATGAGGTTATCACAGCAACATGTCAATATTGACCCTGTGTTTGTGCCTCGAGCCACAACTCTGTCAACCTTTGTACATATGTCATGCAGTAAGAGGTGCATATGTTCTGTACGCCATAATTTATTGACATAATTTGTGATAACAAGCCAGTGAGATATCAGACTGCTACACATGTTATGTATAGTAGGGGTTATATTGAGGACATAACCTGGGCATTCTGTGGTTGTGTGTACAGTACTGAGGTCTGTGTACTTATGGTGATTGTTGACAGTGTGTGTATTGTGAATATGTACCTTGGCCTGTGTACAGACTGTGATAGATGTCATTGTTCTTGGTCCTGTTCTATCTGATGTTACATGCTGCTCCAGTGTATGTTACCCTATCAGCTTACATCTTTGTGGCCAAACACACACATGTCCCATACCACAGACAGGCATTGGACCATACTGTATAGTGGCCCAGTATATGTAGGGTTAGTGTGTAAGTGGCACATATGAGGATGGTGTTGATCAGATAGTATATATACTGTAATATTACACTAGCTTACCATATGTGGCTGTGGCTGTGTTCACACTGCTTGTGGTTATGCACTTTCACACAGGTGTCTGTTACTCTGTGCTGTGACATGCCTGTACAGTCTGCTATAAATGCAGGTAGATGTGTATTCCCCCATAAGAAATGTAGGCCAGTATTGTGGCAGTCTGCCTGTAGCCTGCACAGTGCTTTGTAACATGCCTAATGTTCTTAACCAGTGTGATGTTATGTCAAGATACTTGCCAGATGTACTGCTGCCAGGCCACCATAACAGTCATGTGGGTAGTATGTGGCCATGCCACCTCTCTACCTGCAGTTATTATGTGTCAGGACAGACAGGGGTGTGTGAATGCATGACCTATGGGGGCAAATGTATACCAGTAGTTACGTGATATACCCATCTACATGGCTGTTAACATCCACATTGTCAGGCTTGGTCCATATATCTTGCACTAAGGGGTCCTGTGTTTACCTCTGGACTGACCAGAGTATGTCAGACTGTCCACATTTATTGACCATATCTCTGCTGTAGTCCACAGGATCATTACTGTGCTAGCAGTGGCACTGTACTATGATGTCCTTAGGATGTCTGTCAGTAGCCAATGTGCACATGTTAAAAGCAGATGTGACCTCCCACACATGGCATGTCTGTGAAGACAACCCCTATTACAGTAGCAATAGTCTACATATATATCTGCAATACATACCTGACATCCCCTTTACTAAGAGGTTAGGACTATTGAGGCTGAGGTAGGACTCCACTCCCTGTTCTGGACATATGGTGAACACATATGTATATATAATTGTCCATATATCTACATAGATATATACACATATACATATCGACATACATAGATGGATATGTATATGTACATATATATACATATAAACACTCAAATATATACATATACACAACAATAGATGTTTACACATATACAGATAGAGATACATATGCACATATACTTATGGATAGCTACATATATATTGACAGTAATAGATATATCAGAATAGATATGTATGCACATATAGTTATAGATATCTACATATATCTACATAAATAGGCATTTCTGCACACATAGGATGTTCATACATATACAGCTATATATGCATATATCTATATCTATATATATATATATATATATATATATATATATATATATATATATATATATATATATATATATATATATATATGTGTGTGTGTGTGTGTGTGTGTACATACGAAGAGATGTACACATGGCCATATATATGTTGCACTATACAGATGTGTATACAGACATATGTATGAATATACATGTGCATGTACATGTAGACATATATCAACCTATTATATGTATATATCCATATTCCTGTCATGCGTAAATCTCACAGTTGTGTATACCCTCCCAGATGTATCTCACCGTATGTATCTGCTCTGTGTACATTGTGATAAAACAACATTTGTGATGAAACAGTCTTATTAATAACAAGTACTACACAGTTGTGGAAGTAAAGACAATTGTTCAATACTAATAAATATGTATTTTGACAGATATATTGGAAAAACAACAGCTGTTTTCACAGTGGTCATGGCATAGTGATTAAGTGTTGTGATTGTAGTGTACAGGTTCCTGGGTTCAAGACCTGCAAGGGCTGTTCATTTTGTTGCTGGACAGAACAAGGGCTGTCAGATACAGAGTGGTTAAGGCAGTTTTGAGCAGTTTTAAGCGGGTTTGCGTGAAGCCAATTGGTGCTAAGCTACAGGTAAACATACGGATGCTTACACAGTGTAGGCTTTGCTTAGCGGTGCGCAAATCAGCTTAGCTGTTATATTGCAGCAATGTTGATACCTGCTAAGCATGGCTTAGCCCTAGTAACCAGTTCACACCACCCAGACTGATGACATAGCAGGGTAATGACATATGTAATAAGTGTATGTAATGCCATGTATAATACATGTGCCTATGTGCTGTCATTACAGTAGCAAGGGGTGTAAGTGTCATGTCTGGGACACAGGCGTATATGAGGCCTGTACAGCACTGTTATTCATGTGATTGTGTTACATACAGGGGTAGTAGCCCAGGGTACATGTTGTCACACTGGCATGTAGTGTATCATGGTGGTACTACTGTTGACAGTGCTTACCCAGGCAAGAATAGAGTGCTAAATGTAGTACTGACAACAGGCACACCTGCAGGCATAGCTGGACTCTGAGGCCTCCCTGTTGTATCCCTGGTGTGTAAGCTGTGTCACAATATATAACTCCTACTGGGTAATTATCTAACACGTGGAATGTAACTGTAGACTACCGTCTGTACAGCCCATGTTAGTGAGGACTTCTGACATGTAGTTATAGCATACATATTGTCAAATATCCATCTGTCAACACTATCATCCTACTGCATAGCTACTTGCCAAGCTGATGAGTGTCAGCCCCTGTACAGATGTGCAGATGGTAGGTATCCAGCTGGGATATGTACAAGCAACTTAAGCTTGATTGACACTGACATGTCTGCATATAGGAGATGACACCCTGTATGCACCACATGCCACGGGTACCTCCACTACACTACCACAGTCAACAGAACATACTTGGGTACAGGTCTCCATCACTGTCACTAAGCATGTGTTGTAATGCATGTTGCATACATGGCAACTTGATCACCTCAGTGGCCATGTGCGGGAGGCACCTGGAGGATTGGCTGATGCATGTCACTCTCACCTTGAGGGTCACCACAGTAGTGTCTGTTGATAGATTGCCTTTTGCCACATGGCAGGTGGTAGGATACCACTGCATACACATCCCCTACACAACCCATCTCTCCTTGGACAATAGCTAGGTACACAGCTATGACCATCTGCAGTGATGCAGTCCATTACTGACACATGTGTATGTGTGCATGACTGAGTATAGCAGTGTCTGTGTGTTAGCACACATGTACTTGGGAATTCCATGAGGGCTTCACAACTACCGCAACACCCATTGCCATAGTCAGGTGTGGCTGCTGCTGTATGGGACATTACATGTACCCTGTTAAGCTCCTCTCCATACTGTCTACATGAGCCTTGCAGTACCAGCACAACAGTATTGTACAAATGGATTGATAGGCATGGGATACCCATTGAGTTCTGGCAAGTGTGTGTATGTGTGCATGTCTGTATATCTGTAGGGTACAGCATTCCGAGGCCACATACTCCTATTGCAATACCCATTACCACACAGTAGTACAGATAGTGTTGCTGCTGCCCATAGGTGAGGCATGACAATGCAACACCCTACTATGCATGTGGCATGTGCATTAGATGCATATCCCTGTAGCACCACTGTTGGGTTGTATTGCAGTCATGGGCAATGTGTGATGGTGGGTATGTCAGAGTGTCATCATGGGTTTCAGGGAGTACAATATCCGCTGGGAGATGTGGGTGCTGAGCACACTGTCATTACACCAAGGTACACCTGGTATATGTCCCATGTGCCACGTTATGGTTTCCACTGTCACCATCAACCATACAGGTAACTGATACCACAATCCAGGCCAGTTATGCATGGGCTGTGTGCAGCCTACTTGTAACACATTGGACACACGGTCAAGTTAGTTAGCAGCAATAGGCCCAGGTCTCTCTGATGTGTGTCTGCCTGTTATGTGTCTGTTAATGTGTATATGAAGGTATGTCACACTATGTATTGTCCATATACACCATTACATCCCCCATTAGTATAATCTACATGTCTGGGGATGTTCTGCATGTAACATGTAACCTGGAACACACCTCACCCTAAACGCTGTGTGGCGTGTGCAATGAAAGCCACACACTTCAGTATCACTACATACCTAGGTAGGGGTCTAGTCCCAGTGTTGCCAAGTAAGATTGTGCATGTATGTGGATGGGTCTACATCAGGTTGCAGATTATACACATCCCAGCAGGTCACCTGTCCATGTGGCACAGGCGATAACTGTTATACAAACCCGTGACATGTGTTCAACTGTACCCCAGATATGTCACAGCCATGGTGTCACCACAGTGCCATACCCCGTTGTGGAATATGACTGCAGACCATCCTTGTGCTGACACATGTACACCTACAACACTAATGGATAACATTATAGAGACCGTAATCAACCTGTGTTACTAACAGCTATAATGTATCATTGCTGGATGGCTACACTACCCGACATATATGCATTACACTTTACTCCTGACAACATGTTACACTGCAGTACTGTGGTACACTGTAGTACAGTCACCATGTGCATCAGAACCATATTAGCCTATCCCTGCATCGATGGTATGGATGACAGGGATGAGGAACAGGTATCATCATATGCACAGGGTGTGTTGTTGCTTTGCCAGAGGCTGAGGGTGGGCCATACATTTGACATCATGTATGTGGGTGAGGGGTGTGATGAGGTGAACTGGGTGTGGTGATGTGGTGTGTGTAGGTATGGGGTTGCCCTATGTGTGTTTGTATATGTGTGGGTATGCATGCACACAGTTCTGCCATGTGGCTGCCATACACAGGTGTTTATGGACAGCTGCAGACCATACCTGGCAGGGTGTGTAGTTCACTGCCTCTGGCCATGGACATGTGGACTGTGCCTGCCAGGGGTTCCATAAGCACATCCAGGTACAGGCCTTGATGTGCTACCCTCACCTGATGATAACAAATGTCTGCTGGAACCAGGTCCCTCTTGGGACTGGCCAGGACCACATGCTCATGATCTGCTGTGGTGTGGTATGGACAGCACTCCCCCCCACTGTGCTGGGGCTGGTACTGCCACTATGGGAGCCCCTTGGTGTCCTAGTATGTCCACGTTGACTGACAGCTGTTGGTGTTGCTGGCCTACGTCCACGCGGCCATTGCCTAACGCCCACCACATGTTCAAGCATGGACATACCATGGTCGATGATGGCCATCATTTCACCAGACCATCTCTCCATGAGCTCAGTAAATGCACAGATGGCACCAGACAGTTCACGGAAGTTGTCACTTGCAGATGTGAGAGCAGCCCTCTGCAGCCTCAGGCCCTGTCTGGTGTAACGTTCCATATGTGCCTGCGCCACCATGACAGCCTGAAACATGCACATGCTAGTACCAGCTATGTCACATCTGCCAGGGGCATGATGACTAGTGGCCCTACCACAAGCACCCCGGGACATCTGCCTATGTGGTGCCCTGCTGGACATCTGGCTATGCCTGCTGCGACCAGACACAGTAGCCATGGTTACCACACTTTCCTGTGCACTGCCGCCAAACGCCAGCTGTCCCTCCATTATGGCCACTGGTGATGGGGTATGTATAGGCACTGAAACTGTGTGCGGGGTTGGGGTGGCTAAAATGGGGATGTCAAATTATTTCCCTGTTTCAGTCCCTGACAACCCCACCTGTGCCTCAACAGTACTGTCATCATTGTCGGTGTCTGTATGGACACCAACATCAGATTGCATGCAGGAGGGACCCTGACCCACCTTGCCAGCTGTGGGGGAAGACAATAAATGCACTTTAAGACCTGTACAGCATTGTATAACAGTACACACACACACACACACACACACACACACACACACACACACACACACACACACACACACACACACACACCACCTTAATACCTAACTGTCCGTGACTTTACAAACAGTCCCACGTATATTCCCATGCATTCCCCATCCTGCATCACACTTGGTACCATACACTCATTGATACTACTCATTAATGTATCAGTCCTCTAAATGCCTAGACAAGTGACCACAACACAAGACCTGTTACTCCAACACCTGCCTGACCTGAGTGGAGTGGTTTTACATGGCCTCACTGCTGTCATTCAGTGTTCACCCTGTGTATGTCCGGACATCATGAGCATGGCCCCTATATGTGGGGGCTACTATGTTCACTCCATAATATGATGCACTGGAGTGTCATGTGTATGTATTGCTCAGTACATGCCAGATATGCTGCTCAATCAGCCTATCATGTAACAACTGTAATATATTTGATACACTCCCTGGCTAGTAATTCCCCAATGCATTTGTAGTGCTGCATATGTGGATTGTCAGTCACCTCTCTGCTGAATGCAATATTAAGGGTATACCTGGTGTCTACCTTCCCTCTCAATGCCTGTTCCATGTTACCGAACATTTTATACTATCAGCTGTCCTGTGATTACATACATGACAGGTATTCCTAGTGTGTCATGTGGCAGTCCATGTCCATGTACTGCACGATCCCAAAGGGAGGTACTGCTGTATGAACAACCCCACAATCACACATGTGCATACATGGACACCCACACAAATGCACACACATGCACACACGCATCCTAAATGCATCAGCCTCCCTCCACTTCACCAGAGTGACCATATAGACAAACTAACCACCCACCAGGATGCGCACACACACACACACATACACAGGTGAGGTTGAACAATGATAGTACACACAGTCCTCCTATTACCCATCTGTCAAGATGCATAACATATGGTACACAACAGCATGCAGTGCAGCTATAGTCAATCCATGCTAGCAGCAGTATACTTGTGTGTGATGCATGTGCTGTGTTACTAGGTGATGCCCCTTCCCCTGGATACCACTGCATCCATGTACACAGTATTGCTCTGCACCTGTTCTGCACCCTGCCGTGTACTGTGCACCACACCACACAGGTGTACAAACCATTGCTGAATGTATAGTACTGTATCAGTTATATCACCTTTAATGCTCACAGCCCCTGTGTTTTTCAGCAACACATACCTGGGATGATATGTGGATAGATGTCATTTGTAAATGCCTGATGTTTGATTTACAGCTCTCAGCATCAGCAGACCATGTATGACCAATCCAATACTATTAAACTGACAACCATCAGAGCATACTGTGGCTATGGGGAGTGTACACACCCTTATTGATATGACGCACCCTTCCTTGATCTGCCACTACATCACAGCATATATTAACAGTACATGAGCCCGATATGTGACATATGTCCTGTACTTTCACATGCAGTGTCTACAGAATGTGTTAGGTGTGCGGATGCTGACCACGATGCATGCACTCCGTGTGGGCATATGTGTGCACACCCTTATCATGACGGTTTGTTGCACCTATTGTTATGTGTACTACAGCAGTCACTACTCCTGGCAGGGGTATACTAGCATGGGCTGCTTGCATTTGCCAGTGTATGTTCAGTCTGCCCTACACATCTCCCCCTAATCTGCATGATTCTAAGGTCTACACATATGCACATCCCTTGGTGTTCACACACTGCCACCACTATTGCTGTGGGGTTAGAGTTACATCTGCCACAGTTCCTGAACATGACTATGTGCAGTTACAACCATTCTTAGCATCCTTAGGATCCCTGCTGCAGTGCACTGGTGTGTCAAGATGACACCCGCACACCTTCAGGTTTTTTGCAGATGCTTGACAAGTAAGGCCTAAACATGTGTGTCATTTTGCAGTGCCCCATACACTGAACACCACATGTTACAGCCTAGTGCCAGCTGATAATGTGGACCACAGTAATACATTATGCCATACTGTAACTCTGCAACAGTTGCCATTGTCCTACAGGTATATACACTGGTGTTGCACTGTATACGGGTGATGTTTCAAACATGTCCCTACTGTAGGCCGTGTCTCCCACCATTATGTTACTCCCTGTGGACACATTCCCAGATGACAGGATGTTAGTTATCTTGCAGTTGTCTGACACACCCTTCCAATACCCAATCCTGGTCACCACTGTGATGCCATGCATTTAACAGCAACAATACATGCACATGTACAGCATGCATTCTGGGTAGGTGAGTTAGATGTATGCATGGAACATACCATAGCCATTACATGCCTGGTGTATTGGCAAGCATCAACATAAAACATAATTACCAGCGACAGGCTGCTGCTTTGGCGGTATACTGGAGGGACCTACATAAGAGGGTGAGAGATGCAAAGTCAGTTTCCACACCTGTGGCATTGCTACAGGGTGGGTGCAGCATTACAATACATCAACAGTACATGTCCACAAAACTACCACATATATACATCTGTTTATCACAGCTATGCAGCAACAAACTATATCTATGACATGTCAGATATGCATGATCTACCTGTACAGATGTGGATGTATATGCAACAGTGGTCTACTGATGTGCCCTGTGGCCTTAGCTACACGCTCCTCAGCCAGTGTATGGGTAGCACCCACCTCCACAATGGTGTCTGGCAGTTGTTGGCTATGCAGACGGGCAGGTGCCACGAGGCTGGCTAGGAGCTCCTTCACACATGCCGGGGGAGATGGATGACATACCCCCCTGTTGAGACATGATCCCCTTGGACTGCAGCAGCACGCCAATGGGCATTGCGAAGCAGGTCAGAACAATGATGTCAGACCTGCTCATAACTGTGGTTGTGCAGTCCAACATCATTGACTCTGTGGACTATGTCATTCCACAGGGCGGTCCGCTCCTGCTGATCATGGACGGCCTGGCCAAACAAGACAGGGTAGTGCTGGATTAGGTGGTTTACCACAATGTCATTCTCAGCAGCTGAATAAGCCGGAAGCCTTCCATGTGACATCTTGCCTGAAAGACATAAAGACTGACACAGGTGTGAACAAGTCATGCAGCAAGGTTACCACAGTTCTTAATACACATCACTGTCATCCCCCAACCATATCAGTGACAACAAATTATACACACAACTCAATAGGTATGGCTACAGCTTACCTATCAGTGGGGCAGATATTGTATTGTACCACACTTTGTGCAATGTGTTTGTAGCCATGTTCCCTATGTGGACACTATCATTGCTGACCTGTTACAGACTATTCATCTGCATGCCATTGTCAGGGCCACTATGGTTCCTTATTTGCCTGTGGTATGCTTGCTATGTGGTTGCTGCACATCTGACATGTGTTATTGGGGATATCTATGCATGCTGTTGGACATGTTCCAGGATTGTGTAGACTATTACTACCCACATATGTTATAACAGTGACACAATAGCATGTTTATGTACTATTGGCCAGCAGAACCACCTCTCCAAACTCATCTACCCACCAGCCAACATCATATGTGGGACCCACCCTGGGGCCTCCTCATGTACTGGTCCAGCAATACCTTCAGGTGGAACCAACTCAAAGGATGTTGTCCCCCCTGGGGGCACACACAGATATGATCTTGTCCCCTGAGGTCAGGTCCAGGGTCTGTTCCATAATGGGCTCCACAGACACATGTGGGATGTGCTACATCACCTTGAGGCACCCAGTACACATTCACAGGGTCCACATGCTCCTCCTGCTCAGCCTCCAGGCCAGGCACCTTTGGGACGTGGACTGCTGTTGTGAATAGCAGTGGGTGGGAGGCTTGTTCCCATTGTGTCCATATTGCGACCTATGGGGCATCCACATCACAGACCACACACACCATCCAGGGTGTTTACCCACCACATGTGTCACATACCACCCTTGTAGGCTGTCCTCTATATTTACCAACCCTAACCACCTCCACAACTATACTTGCCATATTTCCCCATATTCCCATTCCATACTTCACAGACAAGGGCAATGTGGTTCCAACAAGGAGTTCACTTGTGACATACCTGTCCATGTTGCACACACTGACAGCTGTAGATATCTGTGTGTATTGCTATGTGTTCTGTTCCCTTGCACATAGCATGCAGCTCTGTGCTGGTAATATAGGGGGCATGTGTTTACATGCATATATGTTTGTGTGTGTTTGTATATATGTAGACATGTGCATATAGGTATATATCTATATATGTGTAGATATATATGATGTATATATGTGTTTATATATATATATATATATATATATATATATATATATATATATATATATATACACACACACACACACACACACACACACACACACACACACGGGTATCTGTATATTTGTGGACATACATGTAGATGTATATATATATGTATACATATGCATACCTATATATGGGGTCCATTCAGACATCAGGTCCACAGTCTCACAACACCTTCCTGCACAGCTGCACTGTTCTGCCTTGCTGCAACACAGACAGGTGCCACATATGGACACAGCCTGACATTAGGGGGGTATATGTAGGGCCAGATTGCAGGTAACCCTATTACACACCTATGGCATTCCTGCATGCTGCAATACAGGTTAACCTGAGTATCCTGTAAGAGGTGGGCTGTGGAACCCATGTGTCCATCATTATGGCATTACTTCCACCACCAGCTATTGGCCACAGTAATATACTTACTTTCCATTACACAACACACACTATGATGGCTTACATCTTATCAGTCAGTGCTGCTCTGCACAGTTGACGGGTATGGGCAACTACCCACAGGGACAGACTCTATTTTCCTTAGCAGTTGTTCAGCTGAACATCATTACAACAACAACACCTGATGGCACATATACATCATTCCACATCATCTATCCCATTATTATGGACCAAGTACTACAGTTAATTGCATGCATATATACTTCACATACCTGTTCTGGGAATGATGTCTCTTCTGGATAGTTTTCTGGATGTTTTTTGTGTGTTTGTTTTTGCCTTTCAATAACACTCTCTCTCTCAGTCTCCCTCCAGTAAATGGATTGAGCTGCTTTGAATAGATTGCAACATGGATTTTGTAGTTGATGCACATGATCAGGTGATGGCCTCTGCACCAATCAGTGTCCTCCACTTGCTACCTGCATGCAGCATACTGTGTAGTACTTCCAATTACCACTGTCATGGCAACCAACTATTATAAATCCCTACATCATGTGGGCATGGTCCCTTTACCTTTCCAGTATGGTGGACATCCTTCCTGTGTGTGTGGGCAGCAGTGTTACAGACAGCAGGTAGCAGGACACATGATCAGGTAATGGCCTCTGCACCAATCAGTGTCCTCCACTTGCTACCTGCATGCAGCATACTGTGTAGTACTTCCAATTACCACTGTCATGGCAACCAACTACTATAAATCCCTACATCATGTGGGCATGGTCCCTTTACCTTTCCTGTATGGTGGACAACCTTCCTGTGTGTGTGGGCAGCAGTGTTAAAGACAGCAGGTAGCAATACTTCTTGTAAGAGAACCTGCACACTGAGGCCAGCTACATATTTGTAGGAGGTTCCAGAACTACAGACAGAGTGTGAGTAGTGTTGTTGTATGCATTGTATAGCACCAGTGTTAAAGGGTTTGTGTGTACATACTAGTTTAACTTGAAATGCAGTCTGTCTGCATAGCTTTCAACTGTGGGCCTATCCACTTGATGGCCAGAGGTCTGCCTATTATGTTTTGTCTGTCCACCACACAGATCGTGTGTCAGATATATCACTGGCAGTGTGTGTGTTGAGTGCTATCAGTACATGGCTACATCCATGTCTGTTTCTAACTTCATATTCCTGACTAACGGTATGTTGCAGACTATCCTGTAACACCAGCAACTTGCTGAGTGTATGACAACAGTATTTCACATATGAGCCTATGTTCCAGTCTCTGTCCTCCACCTACATACCAGGCTTTGTACATATGACATGTTGTCAGTGGTTGTTATGTAGTGGGCTGTGAGTATGTCATGCTGCCATTCCTGCCATCAGTCCACTGCTGTTGCAGCCCCCACACATATTGTGGGATTGGGTCCATATAAGTGTGGGCTTCATCTACACAATACATGTGTGCCCTTATGCAATCCAGAGGCCAGTGTATGTAATAGTGGTATATGACCCCATATTATTCAGTCAATGAGGGGATGCACCATAACTAACCTATGCTGTTACAACATGTGGGGGTATCAGGGGTAAGCTGCCTTAAGGTATCTGGATGTACATTACCATACAATTTACCTTGGGAAATGCAGGCCTACTGCTTCCTGCTATACAGACTGTTCTGCTTGTCAGTGTGATTCTGATGATGTCAGTTATGCCTTGTTATGCAACAGATACATCCCATTGTGTCAACTGAGGTCTTTACCCTCTAGGGATTGTGTACAGAGTGTAGTTAGAGGCTGCTGGACTATACATCTGCATTACTTACTGTTGATTGAATGTTATCCTGTGGCCCAGTCTGTCTTTGCTATTGTACTACTTGAAGGCCTCTGCCTGGGCAGCAACATTTGTAAACCTTTCCAGACTACTGTATTAATATAACTGTTTCACAGTTGCATTACTCTGTTTACATGCATGTCAGTGTTTAAACAGCTATATGACATGGCATATACAACTGTAATAGTACATAAATAAAGCTTTCCCATGTATGCAAACCTGTGTGTGGTGTTATATCCTTTGACCTCTCTGTGGGTATGTTGCAGGCAACAGTTGTCATTTGTATGGGTGGCTCATACAGTGTCCATTTGGTAAGGTGGCAACTATAGGCATAGTGGCTGTTCCGTATTGTGTGCACCTTCTACATATGTATCTTCCTATACATATCTCTGTGTGTGTATGTGTAGTTACATATATAGCTAGATATATGTATATATAGATATATGTATCAGCATGTATGTGTCTGTGTATATGTATCTTAGGAATGTTGATTGCTTCTGTGATGCCCATGCCCTGGCCCAGCAATCAAGGAGCCTCAATCCTCACCACTAACACCAGTGAGGGGCATCTCATATAGGAGGAAAAGATAACAAATGCACACAGTAAAGTGCAATTTCCCTTAAGAGCACACATAGATCACAGTCAGTCCGGGGCTGATCGCACCCTTGCTCTCCAGGTCCCCAATAAGACTTCCCACTGGCACAGCTATAGGGTCCAGATCTCAACCTAGTGGGCAAGCTAAAACCTCCAGCACCCTCTCTGTCCAACCAGTGCTTTGTGTCCCTGCCCAAGTAACTCACACACACACACACACACACACACACACACACACACACACACACACACACACACACACACACACACACACTTTGAGAAGAGTTTATACAACCACACAGACACTCCTGGGGAAGGCTGGCACAGGCTCTCCAGCTGTGCCCCTTTTCCCAGACTTTATGGTAGTACCAGCTGCCACCACCCACTAATATTTATCAGCTACTCAAAGGCCCTTACAGGGGTGTCAAATTATTGCTGTGCAATATTATTATTCAATTAGTAGTATAGCCCAAGGCTAAAGCTGTAGGAGTGGCTTTGTACAATTTTACCAAAGGCATGCAAGTACTCTAAAATAACTTAAATTATCTCTACAAAAAACCCACAGTTGAAAGGGTTTTAAAAATATTTAATAACAAATAGTCAAAACACAAGACAATACTTTTTACTACATAGTGCTAGTCAAGAGTTCAGAGATCACAGAGAAATATTTAAAATAATTCAATAGTACAGGTCTGACATCACAGAAAAACACTTAGTCTAATCTTTCTAGTTTCTAGCTATTTCTAAAAGAAAACACAAGTCTAAGATAAACTTACATATAGAGCAAGATAGTGCTGGTGAGTTGGATGGTCAAGACAAAAATGCTTAATGTTCTCTGATTCTCTCTGTTTTTAAAATCGCATTCCTGGTTCACATTACATCATTCTTCACACTTCCCTGGGTTCCCAGGCTAACAGAAACTATATTTACATTCTTCAACTCTGAGCAGAAACCAGAGCAATAAAGGACATTTATGCATGCAAATTCTGGCCATTAACTCTGGCATTAAAACAATAGGCAGGATGCCTCACACTAGACTTACTGGCTCCGAGTTTTAACATCAAAGGGTCACAACATGCTTTACTTGGTCAGTAGAGTGCACTGTTGTTACATTTTTTTCAGTTCCACATGTAACACTATTTTTACCATTTAAGACAAAAGCCCGTGGTTTACATTAATATTTACAGATGACAGAATTATCTCCAAAATTCTATCTGGTGAGGCTGGCAGCCTTCACCTATCTTCACTCAATCTTCACATATCTCCCCCCTGGAGAACTCAAGCTAGTTTTTCAAGTGACCCTTGATAAACGCTGCTTGAGGGAGTTAGGTCTGAGTATACCTTACCTCGTTCCCTGTCTTGAGAGCCCATCTGCATTGGCATTGCTAATCCCACTGTGGTGCTGTATGAACATATCATATGCGTGCAACCCCAGGCTCCATCTTAGCAACTTGGCATTTTGCTGGCTGGCTCTATTTAACCATGTTAGGGGGTTGTGATCTGTCATAACAGTGAATTTCCTCCCATACAGATAAGTCTGAAGTCTCTGCAGTGTCCACACTATGTCTAGGCATTCCTATTCTACAGCTGCATAGCATTCCTCCCTGGGTTGGAGCCTATGACTGAAATAAACCACTGGGTGCTCATCTCCCTCTGAAGAAATCTGGCTAAGTACAGCCCCCACCCCATGGTTCGAAGCATCCACCTGCACAACAAATTCTTTGCTGTAATCTGGACTGGCTAACACAGGGGTCTTCCCAAAGCTTCTTTAAGCTTCTGGAATGCCTGCTCACACGCTGGGGTCCACACTACCTAATCTGGTCTGTTCTTCCTTTTCAGGTCTGTGAGGGGAGTAGCTATGGTACTATAACTGGGGATGAACTTTCTGTAGCACCCTGCTGTCCCTAAAAATGCCCTCACATGCTTTTTGGTAACAGGTTCAGGCCATTCCTGAATGGCTTCCACTTTGGCAAGTTCTGGCCTTATCATACCACTCCCCACTGTATGTCCTAGGAAGGAGACCTCTGCCATACCCACCTGACATTTGCTTAATGGTCAGCTCTGCCCTCTGTAGTCTAGCCAGCACCTCCCTGACATGCTGAAGGTGCACTGGCCAGGAATGGCTGTAGATGGCAATATCATCTTGGTAAGCAAGGGCAAACCCTCCTGCTCCTGCTAGGATATGATCTGCCAGCCTGTGGAAAGTTGCTGGGGCATTCTTCATCCCAAAGGGCATATTTGTGAACTCATACAAGCCAAAAGAAGTCACAAAGGCTGACTTCTCTCTAGCACTGGTAGTCAAGGGCACCTGCCAGTAACCCTTGGTAAGATCAATGGTTGTAAGATACTTAGCCCCACCCAGCTGGTCTAGGGCCTCATCTGTCCTAGGCATGGGGTAAGCATCTGACTCTATGTGACTATTTAATTTCCTGTAGTCCACACAAAAGCTGGTGTTGGCATCCTTCTTTGGCACCAGCACCACTGGGGAGGCTCAGGGACTGTTGGACTCTTGAATCAACCTCAGTTCCAACATCTCCTGTACCTCCTCCCTCAGAGTCTGTTTGACTCTCTCAGGCACTCTTTTCGGGTCTGCCTAATAGCCTTTGGGGTCCTTTATCCACTTGGTGCTGCCCCAGGTAGGTGCACCCTGGTTTCCCAGTGAACATGTCCCCAAATTCCTGCAACACTGCTCGGATTTCTCGAACCTGGGTAGGAAATAGCTGTTGGGACATTGCTGCCCCCTCCACTGAGGTGTCAGCCCGAGCTTCACTGAGGAGATCAGTCCCCAGATCTCCCTCAGACTCCTCCTGCAATCCACTGGAAATGCTCAGCACAAGGGCCTCCCTATCCTGGTAAGGGTTCATGTTAACATGTTACAATTTGTGCCCCTGCATTCTGCCTAGCAGTTCCACCATATAATTAACATCACTTACCTTTTTTACCATCTTGTAGGATCTCTCCCAAGCTGCTTGCAGTTTGTTGTGTTTGACAGGAATGAGAACCATTACCTGCTGTCCCACAACATACTCACTAGCTCGAGCATTCCTGTCATACCACACCTTTTTCTGTTGTTGGTTTTCTGCCGGGTTCATTTGGCCAAGCCCATGAGTTCCCTGGGCCTTGTCCTGAGGTTTAGGACATATGCCACAACAGACTCTTTGTTAGACTCGCACTCTCCTTCCCACTCATCTCAAATTAAATCTAGAGGTCCCCTCACCCTATGCCCATACAGCAACTCAAAAGGTGAAAAACCTGTGGATTCCTGGGGAACCTTTCTGTAAGCAAACAACAGATGGGGCACATATTTGTCCCACTCCCTCTTAAATTGATCTGCAAATGCATGTAGAATGGACTTGATTGTAGAGTTTAACCTCTCAACAAGACCATTAGTCTGGGGATGGTAGGGGTGGTCTTCATGTGCTTCACCCCACAGGACTTCCACAGACAAGCCATCCAGTCTGACATGAAATTGGCACCTGTCAGTCAGTATTTCTTTTGGGAAACCTACCCTGCTGAAAATTTCTAACAAAGCATTTGCCACCTTCTCTGCCTCAATGGAGGACAAAGCCACTGCCTCAGGGTATCGCGTAGCATAATCCACTACCACTACAATATACGTTTTCCCTGTGGAACTTGGGGTATTTAGAGGACCCACAATATCCATAGCTACCCTCTGAAATGGCTCCTCAATCACAAGCAAAGGCATCAAAGGAGCTCTCACCTTGTCTCCTACCTTGCCTACCTTTTGGCACTGCTCACAGGTCCTGCAGTACCCTGTTACATCTCTAGAAATTCTAGACCAATAGAAGTTCTGCATAATATGCCTCTTTATATGTTTTATGCCCATATGACCTGCAAAGGGAATATCATGGGCTATGGCTAGAAGCACCAGATGGTAGGCTCTAGGCACTACCAGCTGCTGTACTCACCTTCTAGGCCTCCCTCAGTGGTCCACTCTCTGTATAGTAACCCTTTGTCCCAGTATACATATTCCCCCTTTCCTTGAGAATCAGGTACCTCCCTAGCTACCTGCCTCAGGCATTGCAATGTAGGGTCTGAGAGCTGAGCCTGTCTCAACTCTCTCCTTGTAACCCTACCCAGCTCCCCTTCCCACAGAAAGTCTGGCATCCTCAACCAGTGGTGCCTCACTGTCAGTTTGGATACTACTACTCACCTCTACCTTTGTAATCACTCTGTCCAAGGGACCATCAGTACCCTAAGCAGCTGTGGCTCACCTTCAGTCCCACTGCTACAGGGTAGCTCCCTCTCTGAAGTAACCACCTCTCCAGTCCTGGCTGCAAGTATGCAGTCTGTCTGGGTCTCCCCCAGGCTACCAGACTTACCTGCTTGTCTCCAAGTCTGACTGTGTGTAACTGCACAGGCACAGGATACTGCACTATCAAAATCATTCCCTATCAGGACATCTGCAGGTATATCCTCAAACACACCTACTTGCTGGCTTCCTTTTCCACCCTCCCAGTCAAGGTGAACCCTAGCCAAATGTATTTGGAATGGGATCCCTCCCAAAGCCCTGACTGGAGTAGACGTCCCAGGTAAGTAGTGCTCCTCTGTAATCATTGCAGGCTTTACAATGGTCATATCAGAGACTGTGTCTCTCTTGGCAATGACCTTTTTGCCATTCACTGCAATAGGATATAACCTCTGGTGGTAGTTTGGTACCCTTGTTGTCCCAAGACAACTTACCATTGGCATTTTGTCTTTCCCACTTACTGGCTCCCTCATCTTTTGTTCGCCACCTTGCCTCCATGGACACCTGTATGCCACATGGCCACATGGTTGCATTCAAAACATTTAACCCTACCTCCTGGATGTGTTCCTGAACTAGTGGCTTCTCCTGCTGCTGGCAGATTCTGTTGGGGCAGTCTGTGCTGCCCACCATGGGTTCCTTTAGACCCATGAGCAGTACTGGGGGTCCCTTTCATGTGCAGGGCTGCCCTGCTTGCTAGGTATAGGTCTCCCTTCTTCCCCAACTCATCTGAAATAGCACATTGTCTATCAGCTAACCAGATACTCATGTCCTTAGGCAAAGTGCTAAGGGCTTGTTCCCTCAGCAAAAGGTCTGCCAGCCATTCAAAAGTGGTGACCTGACATCCACTCACCCACCTATGGAAATAAGTGCTCAGTTCATCAACATATTCGCACACACTTTCATCTGCCTTGCGTCTATGCTCATGAAACATTTTCCTATACATTTCAGGTGTTAGCTTAAACAATTCTAACAAGTGATTTTTAACAGCACTATAATCAAAACATGCAACGTCAGACATTTTTGACAAAACAGTTACATATTTACCATGGAGTAAGGGGGTCAGGAACCGTACCCAGAGCCTTTGGTCAACACTATACTGTTTGCATACCCTCGCAAAGATATGAATGAAACTATAAAAAATATCTCCCTCTTTAAACTGCAGAAGAAATTTACTGATCTTTTGTGCTTATGGGGTCCAGTTACTCCTTCCCCATTACTTCCATGACTCTGGTGAAGAGTCTGCATTTCACTCTCATGCCTCCTCTGCTGCTGCTTTTCCTCAGCTTCTATCTCCAAATGCCTGGCCTCCAACTCAAGTCGCATTAGCTCCAGATGGATTTTTAAGTCTTCTGCAGAAAGGCTGAGCTGTCCATTCTCTGAGGGTATTATATATCCACTGCCAGTCTGATTATCCTCCTGTTTACTTTTTTCTGTTGCCATTGTAACCAAGCCTGCAATCAGGTCTGCCTTAGTCAGGTTTCCATGCACCAGTCCCATAGCCTGGCACATCTCCACCAGCTGGCACCTTGTCAGCTTTCCATACTCCTCTGCTGACATGCTGCCTGCTCACCCTGACTAGCTAAGCTAACAAAAGAAATAAAACAATTGTGATTTGAACTCTGAGTATTCACTGCATGGCTAATTTAGAGTACAAAACACTTTCAAAGCTCAGTGTACACAAGCTACAGGAATTCACTCTACCCACACCACTACAAGCCAATTAGTATTTGCCAACCAAATAATATGTGGTGTGGATATCCCACCACTGCCAAACAATTAATATGTGATGTCCGTGCCCTCGCCCAGCAATCAACGAGCCTCAGTCCTCACCACTAACACCAGTGTGGGGCGTCTCATACAGGAGGAAAGGATAAGAAATACACACAATAAAGTGCAATTTCCCTTAAGAACACACAGAGATCACAGTCAGTCCTGGGCTGGTCACTCCCTTCCTCTCAAGGTCCCCAATACTACTCCCCACTGGCACAGCTATAGGGTCCAGATCTCAGCCTAGTGGACAAGCTAAAACCTCCAGCACCCTCTCTGTCCAACCAGTGCTTCGTGTCCCTGCCCAAGTAGCTGACACACACACACACACACACACACACACACACACACACACACACACACACACACACACACACACACACACACACACACACACACACTTTGAGAAGAGTGTATACAACCATACAGACACTCCTGGGGAAGGTTGGCACAGGCTCTCTAGCTGTGCCCCTTTTTCCCAGACTAGACGGTAGTACCAACTGCAACCACCCTCTAATATTTATCAGCTACTCTAAGGCCCTTAAAAGAGCATCCAATTATTACTGTGCAATATTATTATCCAATTGGTAGTATAGCCCAAGGCTAAAGCTATAGGAGTGGCTTTGTACAATTTTACCAAATGCATGCAAGTACTCTAAAATAGCTTAAATTATCTCTACAAAAACAGCCACTGTTGAAAGGGTTTTAAAAATATTTAATAACAGTTAAAACACAAGACAATACTTTTTACTACACAGTGCTAGTCAAGAGTTCAGAGATCACAGAGACATACTTAAAATAATTCAGTAGTACAGTTCTGACATCACAAAAACACTTAGTCTAATCTTTCTAGTTTCTAGCTATTTCTAAGAGAAAACACAAGTCTAAGATAAACTTACATATAGAGCAAGACAGTGCTGATGAGTTGGATGGTCAAGACAAAAATGCTTAATGCTCTCTGACTCTCTCTGTTTTTAAAATAACATTTCTGGTTCACATTACATCATTCTTCATACTTCCCTGGGTTCCCAGGCTAACAGAAACTACATTTACCCTCTTCACCTCTGGGCAGAAACCAGAGCAATAAAGGATATTTATGCATGCAAATTCTGGTCATTAACTCTGGCCTTAAAACAATAGGCAGGATGCCTCACTCTAGACTTACTGGCTCCGAGTTTTAACATCAAAGATCACGACATGCTTTACTTGGTCAGTAGAGTGCACTGTTGTTACATTTTTTCCAGTTCCACATGTAACACTATTTTTACCATTTAAGACACAAGCCTGTGGTTTACATTAATATTTACAGATGACAGAATTATCTCCAAAATTCTATCTGGCTAGGCTGGCAGCCTTCACCTATCTTAACCCAATTTTCACAGCTTCCACATTGTACATTCCCTATGGTATACAGACTGTACCGTATGATATGTTACTAATGCCACCCTGCCATCATACAGGTGGGATGGAGTACTGTTAACATCTTGTGCCCATGTTGTGTCAAGTCCTGGTTATGGGATTTGCAACAGTTGACATTGTATTGCAGGGCAGACGTGTTTGGCTGTGTGGGGGGAGAATATCTTTACGTACAAGATGTATGTGGTTTGGGCCACCTCACCCCTATTAATGGTGCATGTGGACATATATGTTTTTGTTATGTTCTCTTTTATATCTATAGATATATGCCTGTATATACCTATATAGATATATATTTATGCTTACACACACATATATATATATATATATATATATATATATATTGCTGTATATATATATATATATATATATAGACATATAGATGTAACATATATATCTATAGATGTATGTATATGTATGTATATATGTTTATATTTATATATATGTATATATTTCTCTCTCTTTCTATATATGCTATGGTGTTTATGGTTTATCAACATATGTGGGTTAGTAATAGTCAACACATTCCAGGATTAGGCATAACAGCATGCATAGATATTCCCATTAACTCAGACACCACATATGGAACAGTTGCATAGCAAGCAGAACACATGCATACATGGGACCACAGTGGTAATAACAGCATGCAGGTACATTGATGGCACCATGCCATCAATGTTGGAGTATTTCAACATAGCACATGCAGAGAAACAGATTTAAATAATTATCAAACAATCGGACATATGTCCCAACATTACAGTGGAGTCATCATGTACCAGTTGAGGTGGGTATTTAGCGTATTGTTGGAGATATGGTGGGGGGGAGAGAAAGATGTCAGTTAATAACTAGTATATTACTGTAGTCTGCATTGCTTTCCTAGTCAGTGCTGTTATCTCTACCTTACAAGTATTACTACACTACCCTATTGCCTTAGTTTGGACAGTGATATGACTGTCGACAACTATATACATGGACTGGTTTTACCTGCAGTATACACCTCTTACCTGGTATACCTGTGGAGGAATTGTTTGTTACCGCTAACCATTTCTATACATACTCCCAGATTAATGTTATGCACATACCTGTCTATCTCTTTTTGCACAGACTCTGGCCATGTATTGACCACATGCAGGTGAACCGGGACATATGTAGACTATTGCCCTCTTCAACCTTTAGTGACTTACAACACTGTTATACAGGATTTCCTAGACAGTTATATTATGTAGTACAGTGTGAGTGACAGTGATCAGTGATACCTTATTATTCAGAGCAACTGCAACACTCACAATGCCATACAATACCAGAGTAAACAGTACCAGTGCAGGGTATCAAGCTTTTATTTCCCGGCACAGTGTTCATATCTGACGGACCTGTAGGAGCAATGTTTTTTAGCACTACCTGAATGTTGCCACACAAAGTACTAGATTTCACAATATTATGCACTTACATCTCACGCTGTAACTGTACATACTCTGGTCACAGCTTGACAACATGGGGGTGTAGATGGGCCATACTTGGCCTAATGCTCTCATAACATTTTGGGGAGTTGCTAGTGCAACAGGTTTGTTTTTATAGATGTTTGACAATCAGTTATATTTCCTGTCTGCTGTCTAAACATCTGGGATCACCCCACTGATTTCCCAGGGGGACAGGGTGACAGGCAGCAGATATGGGCCAATATACTGGACATTCTGGACATATCTGTACAGTTGGGTATGATTCTGTATGCAGCCTACTTCCACTCCCAGGATTCAGACCATAGCTGTGTCTGCTAACACTAAAACACTGTCCATCACAGTTGTGTGTGCTATATGGGTAATGTATATCTCTTATCTGATTTCTGTGTATAATTCTCCTGTGGTGTTACATTCTGACCTTGTATTACATCACTCTTATACAGGATTTCCTAGACAGTTATATTATGTAGCAGAGTGTGGGAGACAGTGATGAGTAATACCTTACTATTCAGAGCAACTGCAACACTAACAATGTCATACAATACCAAAGTAAACAGTACCAGTACAGGGTATCACTCTTTTATTTCTGGGCACAGTGTTCACATCTGACAGACCCATGATAGCAATGTTTGTTAGCACTACCTGACTTTTTCCAGACAAAGTACCAGTCTTACATTAATATTATGCACTTACATCTCACTCTGTTACGGTACACACTCTGGTCACAGCTTGGCAACATGGGGGTGTAGATGGGACATACTTGGCTTATTATTCTCATAACAGTTTGGGGAGTTGCTAGAGTGACAGGTTTGTTCTTATAGATGTGTGACAATCAGTTGTATTCCTTGTTTGTGGCTTATGCATCTGGGATCATCCCACTGATTTCCCAGGGGGACACAGTGACAGGCAGAAGATATGGCCCAATGTACTGGACATTCTGGACATATCTGTACAGCTGTGGGGTATGATTCTGTATGCAGACTACTACCACTCCCAGGATTTGAACCATGGCTGTGTGTGCTAAAACTACAACAGTTCACGCCTCAGTTGTGTGTGCTATTTGGATTTTGTTGTCCCTACTTTCACTGTTTTCTGTCTATGTCTCTCCCAGTTGTACTACCTGACCTCTGGGGATTACACTAGTCATATACAGACAATCCTACACATTTTTTATGTTGCACAGTGTGGGTTACAGTGCTTAATACAACAATACCATTAAGTGATTGCAATTCTACATTACCATATGATACCGGAGTAAACACATGCAGTACAGCATTTAGACCTTCATTGTCAGGCTATTATGCTTTTATTTACATACAACCTATATGAGACTCTTCCTGCCATATTCTCTGCTGTATACAGTACTTGCCTTAAACAATACAGTCTTTTTGCAGGCAACTGGCTTACTAATACAGTTAGATTTATTTCCTATGACAGTACATGCAAGATTATTACTAATCTGCCTCATGTCACAACTTCTCCAAGCGACAGCCATGGGCCTCCTGGTTCACAGCCTGCTCACTTGCCTCTGTGAAGGACATAAGAGGAATATTTAGCCATACCTATCCATAATATACATGAGCTGGCAATTATTAAACAGGTAGTGGAGTGATACTTACACACAGCTGGGACCTCCCCTGTCCTCCTAGCCTCTTGGATCCACTGATCCAAGAGATCCCCCTTTTGCCGCTTCATGTTGGCATAGTGATGCCTCACCTGCTCACCAGTTTGGGGTATGCCAGTGGCACTGGTGATGTCATGGGTGAGATGGTCCCAGGCTTCTGCTTTATATTGGGAACCCTGGTACTGGCCCTGCAGCAGTCTCTGCTCATGGTCTTTGACAAGGAGTCCTGCCATGACTCTGGATTCCTGGATGCTCCAGTGCTGCACCCGAAAAACCACTCCCTCTTCCATTCCTGACATGGTGCCTGCAAGGGGAAGCTACAACCAGTTATGAGATGTATTCCCGCCTGTTGGGTTTAAGTAGGGCCAATTTCCTGCACTTTGCCATGATTGGATGGTATTGAAAAGACTAAGCTATGGGCAAACCTGCTTACCTAAGATTGGCATTGTTTAAAGTGGTATACCACTGGGCAAATTGAGTTAGCTGACCTACACATTGCTTACACCTACTAAGCTGGCCTGGGCAATGCTTAGCATTGCTTAATATTTACTTTGTATTATATTTTCTTTTTGGCATGGATTCTTTATTCATTACATGTTTTATACATATATATATATATATATATATATATATATATATATATATATATATATATATATATGTCTGGTATCCATGATTCATGTGTACATTCACTGCATGGGGTCCCTGTGTTTAATAGGGGACTTCAACACTCTATTACAATTACACCTCACATCTCGGCTTACTTCAGTACTCCAGTTCACATATTTATTTTATGTAGTAGATTATAGAACATATGATTGTATACTGATTCCTTTCACATGTTCAGTTTGATTTTACTATAGTGAGGATTTGTTTGGTGATACCTCAATCTTATGTACTGCTGTGATGGCTTGGTGGTTAATGACTGCGACTATAGTGTACAGGGTCCTGGGTTCAAGACCTGCAAAGGCTGTTTATTTTGTTGCTGGGCAGAACAGCAACTGTTGGATACAGAGTGATTAATGCACTTTTAAGTACTTGTAAGTGGGTTTGCGTGGGTTTGCATGAGGGTAAGCAGTGCTAACTTCCGGTTACATATGCTTACAGAGTTAGCTTCAATATTGCTTAACCTGTGTCCGCATTGCTTAGCCCCACACAAACGTGCATAAACCCGCTTACTGGTGCTTTCATATGCTTACTCCCACTTACTACTGCTTAATAGTGCTTACACTTGCTTACTAGTGCTTATTCCCGCTTACCACTGCACTAATTTAGAAAGTAATGCCTAATGGTTCTTGGGAAGGTGGGGGATTTGGAAGCTGTATGGAGTTATTATTCATTACACATTTAACTTCCATGTGTACATATACTGTATGGGGCACATGTATTATCTGTGGACTTTGCAACATTATGACACTGACACCTCACATATGCATTTAATGCAGTACTTCAGTTCACAAATATATGTTATTTAGTAGGTTATGCAACTAAAAATATTGGTCATAAAGTGATTTGACATGGAAAATGGAATATACTGCAGTGGGACTTGAACTGGGAATGACTGCTTGTAAGGTGAATGCTCTGCTCACTAAACTATTGCTGTACTGCTTCATCTGCATATATCTTGCTTTTTATCCTCTTGTGTCATTTAAGCTGCATTAACCATAGCTAAGCGATGGGCAAACCCATGCACCTATGGTTATATTTAATCTGTTTCATAAAAAAAACTTTATATTTGTTGTTTTAACTGTTGCTCTTGTACACGTGGGGGGATATTGCTGGGGGTATGCGTACACCTATGAGTGGTCTCACTCATTCTTTTCTGACTTGTCTGCTGTTCTTCATTGCAGGGGTGTGTATATTCTGAGAGCTCTGCTCTCAGACATGCCCCCTGCACTCTTACACGCTCTGTGTAAGAATAGGAGCTCAGGCAGCACACCTTCATTAATATGCATGGTGAGCTGCCATCCTGCTCCTAAACGGCCACTTCCGTGCAGGACTAAGCTAGTCCTGCCTTGAAGTTTACTGAATCTGGGGGTAGAGAGCAGATCTAGAAGAAATAATATCATGATTTATGGGTTTCCTGAAAAAGAAGAGGGAGACAGTATGATTCAGTTCCTTAATACCTGGCTCCCTAAAACTTTGAACCTGCCTGAAGCTTTTTCCTTTGGCATCGAAAAAGTACATAGATCACTTTATAACTCATCTTTATAAAAAAAAAAATACCTTCACCAATGTCAGTGATTGTAAGATTTTTCTCAAGCCAAGATAAGGATTTAGTCTTAAAAGCTGCGGTGACAATTATCTAGTTAAAATTAAAGGAAATGCTATAAGATTTGACAATGACTATTTTACATTAGTGATATCCAAGAGAAAAACATGTGTCCCACTTGTTAAAACCTTAAAGGAAAACAGTATTAAAGCAGAAATCTTGTTTCCAGCAAAAATAAGGATTCACCTTCCAGAAGGAAAGAAGATTTTTAACACATTGGAAGATGCAATGGACTTTATACAGAAAAATAAAATCCTAGAAAAAACAGAAGAAATAGACTGGAATCTATCAACTTCTTTTAAGAGGAATGCAACAAGAGATGGGTAGTTAATAAAAGACAAAAACAGTAAAAAACTGAAGGACAAATGAAAATCATTGTATTTCATGGTTATGAATTCTTATTAATTTAAATAAGTGCTCGAATACTTATGGAAAGGTACTGCATATTACTTTTTACAAGGTAAATCATTTATTTCTTTCTTTCCCTACTTCAAAAGGTTACTAGTTCCCTTTTTAAATAAAGTGTTCAAGTTTGATTCTTTAAGCTATATATGAAATTAAAGTTACTTATTTTCACTTAGAGTTTAAAAGGTTAAACTATTCATCTTATTAAAAATTAATCATTATTACGATGAAACTTATGTTAGATGGCACACTTTCTGATATCTTGGCGTAGTAAAGTAATGTATGATTAAACATAATACAAGATGCAACAAATGACACTAAAGTGGCATGTTAGGTTACATTCTGGGTTCTTAAAATGGTTCAGTATTGCTGTACTGATAGTTTACTTGACATGCAATAGCACCCAGGAAAGACATGCTGTATTATGAACAAAGTATAAAAATATAGATTCTTACATATATAAAAGTTACTATTGGCATGATATCAAATAATTAGAGTAACACTCACACTTTTACGAGTTAAACCCGGATCACACATAACTGCCATTCTTTTAATGCAAGTTTATATGCTTTGTCTCCTTTAAACATGACAGTCTGCTTTATATTAAACATCTCATACAAATAATGCTTACTGAATCATCAATTGTTATTTCTTCAAATTAATTTTTTTTTAGTGGTTAACATACTTTGAAATGTTTTTTATTGGTTTGGAAGGGTTTGAGGGATTGATGTATAAAGCATAGGTGGATTGGATTCACTTGTAAGTATTTTTGTGAGAACTGTAGCTGATAAACTATTCATTTGCAAGCCCTTGTCATGAAGATCAGCTTGAAGCAGCTTAATTAGAATCATGAGCACCTTTGAGCTATCTGAGGAGGAGCACCTGATCTGTGATATATAGCAATAAATAGCCTGTTTTTTTCTTATTTTAGTAGTTATTGCTTATTCTAGATATTTATAGCAATTTTATTGTATACTGCATACTTGTACTGTATTTCATAGCTATTGGCTCGCTGCTGGTTTTCTGCTGTGATAAACATTTCTGTAGTATTTTCTGCCTAAAATAGCTTCCCACCCTCTCTCCCTATTGGCATCTTGTCTTTATACCTGCTGGCCTTGCAGTTGCCCGCCCTTACTCTAAATTTGATCTTGGACACTGGTCTCAGTCTAGTGTCATTAGCTCATTCTACCTAATACAGAGAGAACATCTGAGAAGGCCAATCCACTTAGTTTCTTTCCTTCTGTTCCTCCTTTCTCCCTTTCTAAAAAAAAATGCTCGAATCTCCTTGTGTTCTGGCTGTGCTTCTCAAACATTTTGGAAATAGAGTATATTTTAATGCATTTATTAAAACTGTATTTGCCTTAATATTGCTACAGCTCAAGTGATCTAGGTTGCACTGCATCTGAATTGTTTTAGTGTTGTTTTAGCTGCTTTTCTGTATATATAGACTTTTCTGTACATGTAGACTAGCTACTTATTCTACTGCATTACTGCCTCTTAAATAATTTTTCAGTTGTTCACTTGCCTTGCTTCATTTAAAAAGTTTTAAATTGCTAATTTTGTAGAGTTTTAATTGCATTTACTATTTAGGGCTACACACTCAAGTGTGTTAGCCTTTTCTGTGTTTATTTACTGTATTGTTGCATTGTTTAGCCTGTTTTAACAACAACAAAAATATTATCTTGTTTGCTCGTTTCCCGCCTTTCCTAGCTAGTATAGTCCAGATCCCAGGCTTTGCTGGTTTCAGGACTTCATTTTCTGTGTCCAGAGCTATACAGACCTTGCTATGGTAGAGGGAAGTCCTACTGCTTACCAGAGGGAGTGATGAACATTGTACTGCCTAGCTAACACTGGAGGAGTGGTTTCCAGCTCTGAAATTGTAATTTTATTAGCCAGTTTGGGCTGATTTCTATCCTTTTCAACTTTCTGGCTTAAAAACGTGTGTGTTTGTGCATTTTTTGCACCGTGCAGCACTGCGAGGCTACTGTTAAACTATTCCAGATAAAAAACAGCAAGGGCAGTGTTGGTCTCCAGGAGAGTTTGTGTGTTGGTGCTTTCATTGGGTGGGGTAGTCCAACTTCTTCAGACCTCGGTCTGAAGGGGTTGGATTGTTTCATTCAGCAAGGGTGCTGGCACATGGATTCTTTTGGAGATTGCCACTGCCTTTGTTGTTTTTTATTAGTCATCAGTTTTGTTTTTTGTTTTTTAAACTATTCCAGGTGCCAGAAAGTCTGCTCTTCAAATTTTCCCGTAGAAGTAGCTAGTTTCTCAGTAGTAGCACTAAAATCTGAACCTCTGTGACTAGCACTTGCTCTAGAACCTGCTGGAAAGCAATAGGAAGCCTTAAACCGATACAAGCACTCAACTCTCCTTGTTAATAAGGAGAACTTAATCATAGGCACTAAACAGCCTATAATTGCAAAGTACCTTGCAAAGGTAAGGAAAACAGCTCTTGTACTTTACAAAAAAAGCACCTAGACAGGCATGCCCAAGGGTCAGCTTCCGGTGATTTCTCCTGTCCACCTGGTGAAACTGGGCATACTGGGGCAATGCAGCAACTGCCTCATGTACACAGACAACCCTCTCCTCTAACCACCCAACACTACAACCTGCGAGAGATGCACTTACATAGCCAAACTGGAAGGAAAGCTCTCTCCACCCAAGATTGTGCTAGACAGTCAAGAGGAGAAGGTTAACACCCACACTACACCTCAAGCAACACATAGCCCTTCTAAACCCATACCACCAACACCCACACATAGCAACACTAAACCTACATATGCAGAGGCCCTTAACATTAACCTGCCCAAGCAACAAGGACCTCCGAAGCTGAAACGCAAACAAACACCAGTCACAACCAAAGTGACACATAGCTCACAACACCAGTGTGCCACCCAACAACAGTCAGGATCTGCCACATAATGCATTTACTCAAGTCACTCCACAACAAGTACAAATGCAACTCTGTCATTGTCCATATTGGAGTGAATGACTTGAGACATACCTCCCTGGACTAAATGAAAAGAGACATGGAAGAGCTCTCTGATCATGTGGCCCAGGCAGGTATGACCCAAGACCTGAGTAGCATCCTGCCTTTGCCCAGAATAATACCACAGTATAAGGACAAAATGATTGACTTCAACAATTGGCTAAGCTTCTGGTGTCATTCAAAGGGGATCCAGTGTCTATCTGTCTGCCTGGGATGACATGATCGACAAACCACGATGCTTTACAAGAGATGGTCTGCACCTGTCACCCCTGGGATTCAGGTTACTGGCTAAAGCTCTTGCCACCCTTATAGTGCAAAAATCTGAAGGTAATGCTACTCAGTGCTAGAAGTCTAAACCTCAAAATGTATTTTCTTGAGGCACTCCTTAAAATGGAGAACATTGATATCTGTGCAGTAACTGAGACCTGGTTCAAGGCTCCAGAGAGCACCCCTGCAATACCAGGCTACAACTCTTACCACACTTTTCGGCCTCCAAACAAAGACTGAAACACTAAAGGTGGAGGAGTGTCCATATTCCCCAAGGATATTCACACCTCCAAGCTAGTTGCCCAACACAATGCATCTGAAATTCTCCAGGTGCAACTAACACTAGGTAAGAGTGCAATCCAAATTGTAGTTTGCCACAGATCCCCCACAATGCCCCAAGATTCTCACTACACCTTTCTAAACATACTGGAAAATATTAAGATACAGCCAAACACCCTAATACTGGGTGATTTCAGCTACCCTGCCATTAACTGGGAAAACTACTCGGGTACCGACACGTTTTCCCAACGGTTCTTGAAATTCATAAATTCCAATGCCCTGGATCAACTAATCCATTATCCCACCAGGGGCTCCAATATCCTAGACCTGGTCATCACCAACATGGGAGATAGGTGCTCCACACCAGTGGTCACCCCCTCATTGGTCAGGTCTGACCATAAGCTAATCACCCTTGACATCCACATCCCACCCCCCCCACCCCAGTAAGGAACGCTCTGTAAAAAAACTTCTGCAAAGCCAACTTCATGCTACTCAAGTCAGAAGTGACAAACTTCATGACACCCATGCAGACGAGAGCTGAAAGTTCGACTGCTGAATCCTACATTAAGGCACTGTACGAGCATATCCACTCATGCATGAATCGTGCCATCCCAAATAGAATCAAGATGCTGTCCTCCAAAAAAAGGAAGCCAATCTGGTGGTCCCCTGCCATAAACAAACTATACAACAGAAGGAAGAAATTGTTGCAGAAAAAGAGGAAAATCCAAGGATGAAAAAAACTCCCTTACCAGCCTCAGTAAAAAGCTGAGATTCCTCATAAAAACCTCCAAAGCTAGTTGCAAAAATAAAATTGCCAAAGATTCCAAAGACAACCACAAGGCATTCTATAGTTATGCCAAGAATCTAAATGGCAATGCGCAGATCTGCTCTGAGCTACAACAGAATGGCATTAAATATACTGATCCCAAGGATATTGCCAATAGCCTGGCAGATCAATTTAGTGCTAACCTCACCCCCCCTCTCACCCCCTAAAGGGCCCATCTCAATACCAGAAGATTGCCAAATTCCGGTAATCATGGCCACACAGGTAGAAACTGCACTCTCCAAAGCTAAGAATACAGCATCCATGTAACCAGATGACATCCCAGGCTGTGTACTACATGAACTACAAAATTAACTGGCACCTCACCTAAGTGTCATGTTTAATCATAGCTTCACCTCAGGCTTCATGCCCACTGAGTGGTGCACAGCTACAGTTATCCCACTCTACAAGGGGGATCCACCTTGGATCCCGGGAGCTACCATCCCATCAGTCTAACGAGCCTGATCTGCAAGGGCATGGAATGTATTATCATGGAACTTATAAACAAAGACATTGGCAACCTTCAAACATTGGACCCCCACCCAGTTTGGGTTTGTGAAGGGCCAATCTTGTCTTCTGAACCTGATTGACTTCTTTGAATCAGTCTCCAGAGCTATGGACAGGGGTAAGGTGGTCCACGTCGCCTATCTGAACCTCGCCAAGGCCTTCGACACCATCTCCACACTCTGGAATCATAGATAGACTTACTAAGTTGGGCATAAATCCCTACATCACTTGATGGGTTGCCAACTGGCTTACTGACAGAAGCCAGACTGTAAAAGTAGCCAACTCAAAATCCAGCTCCAGACAAGTGACAAGTGGAGTACCTCAGGGTTCAGTCCTGGGTCCGCTCTTGTTTGGTATCTACTTCTCTGAAGTACAGGCCAACATTAAGGGACTATGGCGAACAAAGTTTCCAGATGACTGCAAACTGGGAGCCATTATTGAATTCCCAAATTATGTGGATATTCTACAAAAGGGCCTTACAGAAACAGATGCTTGGTGCCAGAGCCATGGGCTCAAGCCTAATGCCAAGAAATGTATAGTTATCCCCTTTGGGAAAAACCTTGTACCCATGAATTACCACATAGGTGGCAGTACGCTAAACACTGAAAGTGTGATGAGAGACTTAGGACCACAGGTGGACAGTGGTCTCACCTTCAATAACCACATCACCACAACAGTCATGAAATCCTTTTATGTGGCACACCTCATCACTAAGGGCTTTTCATCCAGAAAAAAGGGGATCATTGTCCCATTGTACTCATCCCTCATTAGACCCATTATAGAGTACAATGCCCCATTTGGTATGTACCTCACAAGACATCTGCAACAGCTGGAAAGGCCGCAGAAACACCTCACTAAAAGAATCACAGGCCTAAAGTAGATGCCTTATGCTGACCATCTAAAAAAACTCCAGCTATACTCTGTGGCATATCATCTACTCAGAAATGATCTCTGCTTAACATACAAGGCCATGTCAAAAATTGAGCTGTTGGATGTGCTCTACTTAAAGAAATCCAAATCCCTCAGAGCCACATGCTCCAGGGATCTAAACCTTGTCATCACAATGAATAAAACATGCTGGAGGGATAGGTTCCTGACCCAGAGACTCCCCATACTCTGGAATAGACTGCCCATACATGTCAAGCAGAGCTCTTCCTTGGCTCTCTTCAAAAGGAACCTTGACGATTCGATGGGCGATAGGAAATTCACCCTGGGGATCACGTCAGTCACCCTGCTAGACAGGGGTCCTGGGAAGTAAATATAGTGGAAGAAATATCCAGGGAATTGTTATGGCTAGACTTGTATAGGCCCTAGGGTCGATAGCCTAGTACCAACCTATGAACCTATGAACCTATGTTATGGGAGCTATAAAGTTGTAAGAACTGTCCAGGTTACTTCTTCCTTTCTAAAAAGTAAATAATCATAATGTTTTGAATAATATGCTAAGAAGTCAGTGAATACAAGTTTGATAATAAGCAAAAGACAGTGAATTGCATTCTAATACACTGTCAGTTATTAAATAGTTTTGAATGCTTGGAGTATACCAAAAGGATAGTTTATATACTAGACTGTAGAATGACACTTCTGATTAAATAATTTAGGATTGTGTTTCTGTTATTGTCTCTTTTTAATGATAACAAAACCTAATAACTCAGAACAATTTATTATGGAAAGTTTGAATCTTAAAAGGGAATATTTTTCAGATGTTTGTTCAGATGCTATTAGACACAACATTTAATGAAAAAATAAGACTGATTCTAACAGTAGTACTAGATTAAAGACTATCAAATATATAAGGGTAAATATAAATATTCTATTATATGACACTCTAAACTAGGATTATAGCTAAAATATAAAACCTAGGAGTATAGTAATAGTACAAGACATAGTATATCCAAAAAATAGAAAGAGATCAGAATAAGCAAATATATATGTATATGCATATGTACAATTAAATAATATAAATATATGTACAAGGGTGGGAGGCTGGCATAGTGCTTAAGATGTTCACCTTATAAGCACAAGATGCAGGGTTTGATTCCCACATGGGGATGTTTGGCTGAGCTTGATGTGGCCCACAAGGACACATTGCCTGGTACTAACTTATGATCCTTTGTACACCTTTAGGCATACTAAATAAAATGGAAAAAATATATAATCATTGGACCTATAAATTAATAGGTAAGAAAAAAGCAAACAACTGATTTCCTCCTGGTAGTAGACCAGAAAGATAATGTGAGGTGCAGCAAAAGATGATTTTAGAGATATTCAGCTTGGTCAACTTATTATATATATTCTGTACACCTGTTTAACTTTTCTTATTCATAATACCTCACTGATGGGCTTTTTAAAGATGATGCATACTAAAATGTGAGACACATTAATATCAATCAGAAGCATGAGCTAAGTCTTGTTAGTCTAATGGAGAGTTTGACAGGTAGTTTGTTCATCATCAAAATAGGAAGACATTATTCCATGGTAGAATGTTTTTGGGTTATATCATTAGGTATTTTCTTTTTTGTTTCAAAAGTTTTGTCCATAGCTGAAGATTTCATATTGCTATATATAAACTCTATAATAAGTTTTGTACAAAAATGCAATTTAATCATACCTGTGTTTTTTCTGTCTTATATAAATGTCTGATTTTAAATGCATATCTATTAATATTAATAGATTGATTAATCCAGTAAAGAGGGGAGTCTATTCAAATATTTGCAATTAATTAAACCTCAAATAGTATTTCTACAGTAAACACATGTACTTAATAAAGATGTAAAGAAACGTTCATTAAATAATTAGATTCTGGCTTTCGAGCTAAAAGAAGAGGCACCTTCATTTTATGGAAGAACTCACTGGTAATGCCTAAAGTAAGAGATACTTATGTTGATAAAAATGGTATGTAAAACATTGTTATAACTGAGTGGAACAGAAAACTATATTCATTGGTGAACTGTTATTGGTTTCCAGGAGTTGGAGCTAAAGATGCAAAAAAAATATTTGGGTAATTTAGCCTTTTACATGAAAGGTGAAGTCATAATGGCTGGTGATTTTAATTGTATTTTCTCAAAGATTCAACTGCAGATAGAAAGCTGAGAATCAAATCTTCAGCCAAACACTTAATGAATTTTGTAAATCTAATTAATTTAAAGGATGTATATGAGCTAAGGAAAAGAAACTAACTTCAATTTACCCATTATTCATATAGATATGGAACGCAAACAAATATTGATAAATTTTTTGTCTCAAACAATCTGTTATCACATATCAGACAAGTTTCAATAGTTTTATGTCCATTATTGGACCATAATGCTATAATCTTTAATATTATTTTAAAAACTGACAATCTAATACATCACAGGAGATCTCTGGCATACATAATTAAAATTAAAAGATTTAAGGCTTGGTATGTTAAAGAGATCAAAAATTTTCTAGAAATAAACATGAATGATGAAGTAACTAACATTGTCCTATGGGATTCATTAAAGGCTTACTTAAAGTAGAGTTACAAGTTGGTATATTAGTAAAACAAGAGAATGGGACAAAGAATTGAATACACTACAGGCCAAAATAGACACACTAAAAGTTAAATCTAAAACTAAATAACAGTATTGGTCAGTCTGAAGTTAAAAACTTAAATACAGACTATGTTGAAGTTCTAAGTCATAAAATTTCAATAAACCTGGAAAAGCTTTTACTTCTGGCAGTTTCAGTAAACCCTTTAAGCTTGCATAAACTTGCTCTTAGATCAAAGAAAATGAGTAAACTAAATCAGATCAAATAAATTATAGCATATATAAATAAAAGGGGAAGTAGAATAGATATTAAAGGTATTCTTGAGGGCTTTAACATAGCTTATGAAAATATAAATAATATAACCTAGATAATGATGATATAGTTGAAACTTTTCTAACAGAAAATGTAAATAATATATTAGCAAGTGAACAAATAAAAATAACTGATAGACCACTCACTTTAACAGAAATAAAATGTCAAATAAAACAGTTAAAAAATAATAAGGTACTGGGCTTAGATGGTCTTATACCAGAACTCTATAAAATACTACAGGATGATGCCGTTAAATTATAAGATAAGGTTTACAGAGAAATAAAAACCTGAAGTCCCCCCATCATGGAAATATTCTTTTATATCACCTATTTTAAAACAAGATAAAGATCATACAAAGTGTTCATCATACAGACCGATTTTACTTTTAAATGCGGACTATAAGATGTTCATGTCCATTTTAGCTAATCTAATTATACCTACACTAATTAACAATGATAAAACTGGGTTTGTTTTAAATAGAGAAGTACAGGATAATATAATAAGAATACATACATTAATAGAATATGCAAATAAAAATAAAAAAGAACTTTCTATCATTAGTGCTAATTTAGATAAGGCTTTTGACTCAGTTAATTTGTTGTACCTGTTTAAAACACTTAAAGTGTATAATTTCTCACCTGAGCTAATTGCATAAGTTTCTAAGTTTTTCAACAACTTTTGTACTTATGTTAAAATAGGTTATTTTCTTTCTAATCCCTTTAAAATACAAAAAGGCACAAAACAAGGCCATTCATTATCACTTTTACATTTTACATTAGCTATGGAGCCCGTTGCTAATAGGATTAGAGCCAATAAGAACATTAATGGTATCAAAATAAAAGCGGATTTCGAACTAAAAATTGAACTCTTTGCTGATGATATTTTACTAACAGTAGGAAATATAGAAAATTCATTAGAACATATAATTAGTTCTATGAGTCAGTTTGAAGAAATCTCAAACTCAAGATTGAATCATAATAAAACAAGTACATTATTAAAAAATAAAAAAAATGTAAAAAAAAAATTATACAATCATATTCCAACTTCGATTGGAAAAGTAATCAAATGAAATATCTTGGAATAATCATTATGTCTAATAGTAAAGAAATGATACAAACAAACAAACATTCATTTTAAAAACCACCAAATGAAGAAAAATATATACCGATAACAACTGGCAACAGTTCCAAAGAATTTAAGTAAACTTTAGTGCCTCAGCCAAATAGCCTTCAAGAATTAACCAGCATTTATATACATCCCATTTTAAATACATACTAATAAATCGATAATTCTATAAAACAACAAATCAATAAAACAATAAAAAAATTAGTTAAATTAAACATTTCCAGTTAATTTCACAGTTTAAATCATACAGTACAATATTCAATATAAAGACAGATTCTTTGAACAAGAGTTGATCTTTTAACATAGCAGCATCACCCAATTTAACAGATACTTTTCCCAGACTTGTTCCTTGTAATAATGTAAAACCACTATTGTGATGTTCCATAAAATGAACATCAACAGAGCTGTCTATTTTTTGTCTCTTTATATCCCTAATATGCTTTTGAAACCAGGTTCTAAACATTCTTTTGCTTTCACAAATATGAACCAGGTTGTAGGGATATCAAAGAGCATATACAATTCCCTTAGTCTCACAAGAAAATGTGCCAGGCAAGTCAGACCTTATATTAGTTATCATTTTAAAACCAGATACTACAAATTGACACACATTACAATTCCTGCAGTGAGCAGTACCTAGTGACTTAGGAGAGACAACAATATTATCTTCAGGAGAAACATAATAGGTCTTCACTAACCTATCTCTTAGGTTTTGCCATCACCTATATTATATAACATATTCAATAATGTATTATACTTCATAAGAAATTTCCAATAATATTTAACTATTTCCCATATTTTTTTTCACTAAAAATATTATAAGGCCTTATAAAGTAGACCCTCTCCTGTCCATGTATGTTATTTCTAATTACAGTTTGGCTTTTCTTATATACATTTAAGTCCCCGCCCAATTTTATATAAGGCATTATAAATAGTATTAACATCATACCTCCTATTCAAAAACATTATAGATGTTTGCCGAACTTCTATATATAAGGCTGTATTATTATTACAAATTCTGTGTAATCTTAGCAATTCTCCACGTGGTAAAGATGTCATTAAATGAGGGGATGACAACTAGTCTCATATAAATACTGTCCTCAATCAATAAACTTTTTATATATCAAAGTACAAATAAATCCATTTTCTAATCCAGTCAGGTGTAAATCTAAAAAGTAACTTTACTGCCATATTGCAGTGCATCAAAAGATAGATTGTAAATATTATTATTTAAATCTTTCATAAAATTTTGTACCTCATCAAAACCATCTTGACAAATAAAAATTAAGTCATCTATGTATCTATAATAATATAGAACATAGTTCTTCACAAAATTATGTCTGGTAAATGTAATTCACCTCAAACATAGCCATAAATACATCTGCATACATGGGAGATAAAGGTGCCCCATGGCACTACCCTATAATTGATGATAAATTACATTATTAAATTAAACTAATTATTCAATAAACAAAATCATTACAATTATATAGTATAATGGGACACTGGACTGTCTCCTAAAAATAATGACGTGCTTTAATACCATCAACATGTCTGATGTTTGTATATAAGCTATTAACATCCAAAGTGATCCAGTATATTTGAGAATTCCATTTAATTGCCGAAATCTTATTAAAAAAATCAGGAGTCCCTAATACAAGATGTAAGTTTTTCTACAAATGGTAATATAAAATTATGTAACAACACATCAGTATTGTGTAAAAAATAGTTTGTGGCAGATACAATTGGCCGACCTGGAAGGTTGTATATATCCTTATGGATTTTTGGTAGATAATAAAAAGTTGCCACAGTACAACCCTCCATGTTAAACTTTTTATCTAGAATGCTGGTTACTTCTTGAAGGCTGTTTGGCTGAGGTGCTAAAATTTACTTAATAAATTCCTTGGAACTGTTGCCGGTTGTTATCGAAACATTCATTTTAAGTTTAGTCACAAATTGGAGCAAATTGTTCTTTACCATGGAAGAACAATTACTGCTGATTAAGATGGTAATTCTCCCTAAAACATTGTTTGTCTTACAATCTTTAGTACTATCTCAAAATAATATAACTTGATGAAGAACATAAATAATATTCTACCTAAATATTCTTGGCATCCTAATAAACCAGGAGTTTCCTTTGATTGGCACAGAAAAGGCTAGAATAATGGTGGAATAGGATTCTCTGATATTCAATTGTATGCTCCTTCAACAATTGTAATAGTTATAGTGTTGCGGATAAATTCATCTTATGATTCATAATGGAAACAAACACATCAAAATGTTATTAGTAAATAATAAATATATCACAACCAGTCATAAACAAATAGTACCTAATAATTTTATATGGTTATCAAAAGATTTTTGCATAAATGGCATTACACCCTCTTCTCATATTCCCTATTTAAATAATATAATTTCCTCTTTCCAAAAGTTCACATATTCTATTGTATAAAAGACTTGATATTTTCTATGTTTCCAATTGCATATACAAAAGACTGCTTAGAAATATAACTTCAGCAACATGCTAGCATTGAAACAAAGTAATTTAATTTATTAGCATCAATTTTTAAATGGTACTGATATATATACTGTTGAAAATTTAAGGTCCAAATACAATTAAGATTCTGAGGTGTGGTTCATTTTAGAAATATTTAAAGACTTTGTGAACACAGAGGTAAATGCACTATTTAATCTAGATAAGAAATTGTTCCTCAAATTATTGGAATTCTTAATAAATATCAGTAATAATATAATGAAAAATAAATCATGTTTGTCACAAATTTATAAAACTCTTAAGTTAGATTTCACATATTTAGACAATTCCTATTGGAACTACTCCTCAAAAATTAATAACAAAGACTTCTCTGAATAATACAATCAATTACTATTAAAACCTACAGATAAAACTACATCTTCATTATACTGTTAAATTTTCACTTGGACATTTTTTACATAGAGCTTTTGTCACTCCTAACAAAATTACAATTATGTGTAAAGCAAATAGAATTAAATGCTGGAGACGTGATTCTGAAATAATAGTTGATTGGATGCATATGGTATATGAATGTGAAGTCATTTCCCCTCTTTAGAAAGAAATTAATAACTTTATTCAAGCTCTATGGTCAGATAGATGTAATATTTCTAAATTTTTAGTTTTATTTAATGCTCAAATTCCTGAGACAATTCCAAAAACAAGTGCATTTTCTTTGGTCTATTCTTGCTACAGCCAGAAAAGTAATTACTAAAATTGGAAAAGAGACCCCCCCCCCCTAGTGTTGAACTTATTAGTATGGCAAAATGTATTTGGAGTAGTGAATTGCATACTATAAAGATGAGAATTTCTAATCTAATATTGCGCATTCATTTAAATCTTGGCTTAAACTTAAAGACTTGCTTGAAAAAAAAATTGTTGATACATAACTTTGATGTATTGATCAGTTGTGGACCCGTGTAAGTAGTTTTTTTTTTTATAATTGATTGATTTATTTTTTTAAAGCAAATAAAAAAAATAAAGTAATTAATCATTCTTGACCATTCAGATGACTACTGAAAAAAACAGTGACCTACTTACTTACACCCTTAAGTTTTACTTGTATAAATAATTTATAAAATAATGCTGCTTAATACATAAGGTATCCTACATGATGACATTTTTTTTGTTGTAAATATTATGTACTCCAGTCAGTACTTGATGAACTATACAGGATAAAAAAGACTTCACAAGAATGGCATTTAACTGGCCATGACACCTGTACCTACAAAAGCGACTACTGGGTATATATGCTTCATATATACTTTGTTTATCTTGTCTTCCTAATCTATTCTGATTTCTGTTGTCTTTTTGAAAAATAAAATACTTTTACGTTAAAGAAGAAACTTGGACTTTGTTTCCTGTGGTTAGTATTGACTATCTGGACATCAGGTTGCCTGTTTCTACACATTTTTACAAGTTTGTTTGCTCATTTTTGACTGTTTGTTGATTTCTGTTATGTACTATATATTGACTGGATGACATGATCTGAGATCAAAAACTACATGGAACTCAGTGGACTGTTGCACTGTTTAATACAGATTTTTTAAATTTAAATTAGACATAATGTATGATGCCTAAATTATATTTGGTAGGGTCATATGTTGGTTTTCTTGTATTGTGTTAACTGCATGATTGTTTGACCACTTAGTGCAGTCTGATGTAACTGAATGATGTAAAATATTATTTTCATTGTCAATGCCTAGCTGTGTGCATGTGTGTGTGTGTGTGTGTGTGTGTGTGTGTGTGTTCATAGGTTCATAGGTAGGTACTAGGCTATTGGCCCTAGGGCCTATATAAACCTAGCCAAAAATGTACCCTGGCTTTTGCCACCCAAGAAAATTATTGTGTGTGTATATATGTGTGTGTGTGTGTGTGTGTGTGTGTGTGTGTGTGTGTGTATGTGTATGTGTGTTTGTGTGTGTGCGTGTGTGTGCGTATGTGTGTGTGTGTGCGTGTGTGAGTGCGTGTGCGTGTGTGTGCATGCGTGTGTGTGTGTGTGTGTGTGTGTGTGTGCGTGCGTGTGTGTGCACGTGTGTGTGTGTGTGTGTGTGTGTGTGTGTGTGTGTGTGTGTTCATAGGTTCATAGGTAGGTACTAGGCTATTGGCCCTAGGGTCTATATAAACCTAGCCAAAAATGTACCCTGGCTTTCGCCACCCAAGAAAATTATTGTGTGTGTATATATGTGTGTATGTGTGTGTGTGTGTGTGTGTGTGTGTGTGTGTGTATGTGTATGTGTGTGTGTGTGTGTGCGTATGTGTGTGTGTGTGTGTGTGTGTGTGTGTGTGTGTGTGTGTGTGTGTGTGTGTGTGTGTGTGTGTGTGTGTGTGTGTGCGTGTGTGTGCATGCGTGTGTGTGTGTGTGTGTGTGTGTGTGTGTGTGTGTGTGTGTGTGTGTGTGTGCGTGTGCACGTGTGTGTGTGTGTGTGTGTGTGTGTGTGTGTGTGTGTATGCATTCTTTAAGCTGCTATTTAGGCTAATCTTACTATTTCATTCCTTAATTTATTCATTATTCATTCTCTGATTACCTGCTTAATCCAGTTCAGGGTTATTCATTGCTATGGAGGCACTCACTGAATCCAGGGCAGAGAGATTTTCCTGTATAAAGCACCACAGCAGGATGCTTGTGCACACTCATTCACACTTGGCATGCATACTTTGGATGATCACCATTTTGTCTACTGCATGCCTTTAAGGTATGGGAGGAAATAAGAGCACCTGGAAATTAAAGCACATTCCTACTTTTTCCAGAAATAAAATGATCACCACTGTCTCACATAGAAGTTTTAGTAGTGGGTGGATGTTCTTTTGCATGGGTAGAGCATCTAGGTGTGGGTTATGGCAACAAGCAAATCTAAATATTCTAAAGAATATGTGTCCTTGGAACAGGTACAAGTAAGGTTCTTTACTGCCTTTGGTCACATCAGACACAACTAGAGGTTTCTCAACTGCAACTTCCACAGGTGTATCAAATGTCTGGCAGGAAATGACTGAACCCCTGAATTTTTTAAGGAATTGTTCATCTCTTAGCCAGGTTAATGGAGTACTACTTCCTCTGTAAATCAGTGTCTGATTTGATCAACATATCTCCTCATAAGTGAAAAATCAACTTCAGTGCTGGTTCCAAACAACTTTCAATAACTGCAGAAATCCATTTAGATATGTAACTGTATTCCACCACACAGACTGTATCTTCAAGAGCAAAACTTATAAAATATGCGGGTTTATCAATACCATCCCTGCAAATTACAACATTGATTAACACTCCCCTAAGAGTAGACTCATTTGTAAGGTACGTAGGAATTCAGGTTGACAGTAACCTGAACTTTGATCACTGTGTCCATGGTATTGACATTTTTTTTAGTCTGTAGTTAACAGACGAGACAATTTTATATTTGTTCTGTCAATTTAGTGCTTTCTTTCAACAGTTGCTGCTAGGTGATGATGGGAGTTGAGGTATTTGATCTAACCACACTTTGAGATACTTTTGGTATATCAATGAAGAGAGTGTTTTGTCAAGAGGTCCTTAATTATGTCATTAGGGGCAGTGAATCTTTGTGAGGAAGCCTGTAGCATTACTACTATTTTATATTTTATATGTGTCAGTAGTTAGATTATTGAAAATCATCCAATCCCATATAAGTCCTTTGGAAGCTTTTTTCCTGGAATTTTTTGCGATAAGTCAAAGTTCTTATAGTGTCATCTGCTCAAAATAAGCAGTTAATATTTGGTAGATCATTAATAAATAATGAGAAAAGTAATATTCCCCAGTATATAACCTTATGGGAGTTTACAACTGGAGAAGCCAAAGTTAGATTTTGCAATATTAAAAGTAACCTGATCTGTTCTTATTTTTGAACTAGGTTATAACCTGTTAAAAAAACTGCAGTAGGAGAGTTTATATAAAAAGTTTATAGTTCAAAGTTCCCATTGAAGAATGTTCCAATCAACATACTATTTTTAGATTTCAGTCCCTGGTGTTGTAAGCTCTTATGCAGTCCCCCTCAAACTGCCCCAGTATAAGACACTCCTCACTGAAAGGACGTTACCCTGAAAAACTTACCTGCTACAAGTCTTTGAAGTCCAACCTGCAACTTGAATAAGATAGTCCCCCTCAAACTGCTCCAGTATATGACACTCCTGACTGAAAGAACGTTACCCTGAAAAACGTACCTACTACAAGTCTTTGAAGTCCGACCTGCAACTTGAATAAGGTAGTCCCCCTCAAACTGCCCCAGTATAAGACACTCCTGACTGAAAGAACATTACCCTGAAAAACTTACCGGCTACAAGTCTTTGAAATCCAACCTGCAACTTGAATAAGGTAGTCCCCCTCAAACTGCACCAGTATAAGACACTCCTGGCTGAAATTATGTTACCCTTAAAAACTTACCTGCTACAAGTCTTTGAAGTCCAACCTGCAACTTGAATAAGGTAGTCCCCCTCAAACTGCCCCAGTATAAGACACTCCTGACTGAAAGGACGTTACCCTGAAAAACTTACCTGCTACAAGTCATTGAAGTCCAACTTGCAATTTGAATCAGGTAGTACCCCTCAAACTGCCCCACTATAAGACACTCCTGACTGAAAGGACATTACCCTGAAAAACTTACCTGCTACAAGTCTTTGAAGTCCAAACTGCCCCAGTATAAGACACTCCTGACTGAAAGGACGTTACCCTGAAAAACATACCTGCTACAAGTCTTTGAAGTCCAACCTGCAACTTGAATAAGGTTAATACCATAACATGTACCAGTACCTTAACACTCTACCTATGTACTGTTTCATGCTGCCCTGGGTCTCAGGGAACGTCTAGGCTCCCTCCATATTGTGTAACCTAGTTAGATTTTCCCCATGGATCTTATCTCTTTAACCTATAAATCTACCCTGCACACAGTAATTTCATCTGGCTCCCCTGCACATAGCCCATACAATATACCCTGCAGCTCTTAACTAATCTCTGCAAGGGAACAATCTATAGCTTAAAAATAGCCCATAAATGTGGTGTAAAACTAAACCAGTAAATTCCAACCAAAAGGATAGATTGGAGTGAGAGTAAACTCATGCAATACAGCCAAAAAGATAGATTTGGAAGAGAAACAAGAAAGCCCAGGGATATAATTAGAGTTAATGTTAGCCCCTCTGCGCTCACCCTTGCTCTACTCAGGCTCACTCCACTCCTCTCCCTGCCCCCTATTCTCACCCACCCCCACTAGTGCTACATTTCAACTAAACTTAGCCACTCCTCTCATGCTAACCACCAATCACTGAATCTGCCCCACCCCTGTACCCATTTCCTTCTGTTCCACTATTCCACATCCTGTAAAGCACAGTCTTCCATCTAACTACCTTACAATCACAAACAACATCTCTCATCATCCATCATGCCCACCCCATCCCAAGCAGATCTCTCATTCATGACCAAACACAAACAAACCATGCCCAAACTACCCAAACCCACATACATACACCTCTTACTATTGCTCCTAGGTGTATCCACCCTCCCACTGCTAACTACTGTCACCAACCACCAAAAACAATTTAACTTTATCTACATACCAAGAAAAAGTACTTCCACTAACATTATTACAACACACCCTTTTACTCAACTAGCCCCATATCACTACCAAACCTTCTTTATTCACCACTATGCACACAGATTACAGCCTTCACACTACCAGTCTCAAACAACTATAAAGAACTTTAAGATCCTAAACAAACTACTCAAACTCTATTTTTATCTCAGAATCCAACTCATTAGCTGTGGTGATATACACCCAAACCCAGGCTCACAAAATCTAGGAGCCCCAACCCTCAACCTGAATGATATCCTACTCCACCGAGACAAATCCATGCTCCTCATTTTAAATTTAAATGTCAGACGTATACTAAACAAAGTCCATGACCTTCATGCATTACTCTCCTTTTATCAACCTGCGATAGTCATACTAACAAAGACTTGGCTTAAACCAGACAACCACAACAATGAAATCACTCCACCAGGATACGATATAATTCGTAGTGATAGAATAGGTAAAAAAGGGGGTGTTCCTATAGTGTATAACTCTCACCTCATCCTTGAGAAAGACATAACAACCCCAGACCTTGATAAAGTTGAACTCACTCTAACAAAACTGAAACTTAATGATAGTAAACATATCAACATCATAGGATGCTACATCCCTCTAGGCAACAATATCCCCATTACAGAAAAACTCCTAGAATGGATATCTAACTCCCTCCCCAGGAAAGCATAGTATTAGGAGACCTTAATGCTGACTGGCAAAACTGTTCCAGTCATAACCCACTCTCCCATATTAACCTACATGGCCTAACCCAACTCATCACTTCCCCCACAAGAACAGACAAGAGAACCAAACACTAATCCACTCTAGATTGGATACTCGTATCCAACCCATTACTGATATCCTTAGCAGAATGTCTACCAGACACCCTGAGTGACCACCAAGCAATATTCTTACTCAGATCAAAATCACCACAACTGACCCAAATGTCTACATGCCAAATTAGAAACAAAAAATACTTCAACTGCTCCAACTTTATAAACAACCTAAAATGTGCAACTGGACCCCCCCTAAAAAAACCTACCTCTTGATGAAGCTGTACTATATTTCAATACTACCTTCTTAAACACCCTTAACCATCATGCCCTCTCCAGAACAATAAGAACTAAAACTAAATATGCCCCCTGGTTATCCCCAGACACACAATCCCTCTTCAAAAAAGAAACAAGGCCTGGACCAACTACCTCAACAGTAAATCCCAATTGAACAAACAGATATACGTTGAACTACGTAACAAAGCCAAAAAACTCACCAAAACAGACAAAACATCTTACTACCAAAAGTTACAGGATAAGCACAGGAACAACCCACAAAAATTTTGGGCAGCAATTAACTCTATTCTACAACCAGGTCAAACAACTACCCCAACCCCAAAAATAGATAACCAAGAAGACATCCCTACTCAATTTAATAAATACTTTACAGAAACCATCCAGACCCTTGCAAACAATCAGCCCTATGACAACATCCCAACCCCTGCAAATCCACCCCTCCCCTAACTAACAATTGCCCCAAGTTGAGCTTCCACCCAGAACCAACCAAATCCATTGAAAAACTACTCCACAAGCTCAAACCAACATCTCCAGCTGCAGATAAATTACCCGCTGAATACCTCCACCTGGCTGCAGAAGCCATATCATATCCTGTCTCCATCCTAATTAACAGATCCATCTCCGAGTGTATAGTACCCAAGCTATGGAAAATATCACATATCATCCCTCTACATAAAGGGGGAATCACCCTGGAATTCAATAACTACCGCCCTATAGCCATACTACCCCCTTTATCTAAAATTTTAGAGAGGGTAATACACAAGCAACTAATAAAATATCTCCTAGAAAATAATCTAATAGCAATACAACAACATGGCTTTAGACCCTTCCATAGCACCACCACCATTTTCAATACTCACAGAAACAACGGACTCTTTGTATCTGCCACCTTCCTTGATTTGTCCAAAGCATTCGATATGGTTAACCACAATAAACTCCTTCTTTCACTAGCAACTCTAAACCTTACCACCTCTGCCATCTCCTGGTTCAAAAACTACCTAGAGGTACCCAGAGGCTGCATCCTGGGGCCACTTCTTTTTACCCTCTTCACCAATCAGCTCCCAAACAGTATTCCTAAAGCCTCAATAGTGCAATATGCAGATGATACCACCATAATATGTGTAGCCAAATCAATTGACATCCTTCACTCCCTAACACAAGAATGCTTTTCCCTAGCAGAAACTTGCATTACAAACCAAAGGCTCATTCTGAACTCAAGTAAAACAAAGCTAGTACTCTTTAGCTCCCATACAGCCACACCTCCCACTGATTCTTTCTTCATCTCCTCCTTTAACAAGACCACAATCACCCCCACAAATTATACCAAACTCTTAGGGGTTGAAATAGATAATCACCTTAGATTTGACCTATGTATTTCTATATCCATAAAAAAAGTACATAAAGAAACTTGGCCTAATGTATCGCAATAAAAAATTCTTTCACTGACCACTCCAAAACTACAATAGCGAGGACTCACCTACTATCCACCCTACTTTATGCCTCCTCTGTGCTTACAAATCTATGCAAATCTGAGCTAAATAAACTTGATAGTTATAATAAGATAGCCACATTCGCTACGACCTCTCCCATCAGAACACGTCACTGTGAATGCCTAAAAAATACTCAGTTGGCTAGAACTACCACTACTACTTCAACTCAATCAACTATCACTAGCCCACAAAATAATACATAACTCTGAAAACACCCCAGCCCTACAAAATCTTTTGCAACCCTATTCAACCACTAGGTCCTTGAGGTCTAACACACAAAACCTCCTCAAAGTACCCAAATATAACAATGAAGCTGGTAAGTCTGTCTACAGCCACTGTATAGCAAAAACCTGGAACTCCCTTCCTGCCCACATAACTGACAACAAATCCCCATCACAGTTTAAGAAACTTGTTAAAACTCACTTTTTGAATAATCGACTGAGCTCATGTATCCTCCCTGGCTAATGCCTCATTAGAACACTTCACCTAAGCCAACCAATCATAGTACTGTACCCACTTAGGACTGTTAATCTACTGCTCATCCCATCTTTCCAGGAGTTAGGGAAAACTACCCCAGCAATGTTGAGCTTTCCATAAGCAACTAAAACCAGGAGAAGATATTGTAAATCAATTTGTTATCCTTCTCAACTAAAACTAGGCGAAGACATATAGTGAATCAATTTGTTATCCTTCTCAACTATAGCGAGCATCATTTGCTCTCTGAGCCTTATTCTACATCTCTCTGCTTTTACTCGGGTCTATATTATAAACTCGAATGCTTACCTTATCGAATCCCTAAATGTCGACCCGTCCTAATCGAACCACATAAACACCGAACACCTTAAACCGCGAAATTCAAAAAGTTGAACTGTCATACTTGTCCCACCCTACCGCCCGCTACATACTACCTACACAAACAGACTAAATAAACCACATACATATGCTAACCAAAACCGTACTTCTAACCCTAAACTAAACCCTACACTAAATCTTACATATACCACCATGTATGCACTTAACTTAACCTGCACCCTAACCCTAAGGTCCGTAACTATCGCACATTTACCTTAAAAAGCTAAACCCAAACAAACTAAATAATCTACACACATATACTTAATGTATGTATAGTCAATTAATGAGTAAATTGCTGTTAAAATACTCAGATTGGAATGAAAGGCATCTTGGTGGGTGTCATGAGGTCATATTTATTAATGTTTTCTAATATCTGATTGTGTACATTTTTTCTGTAATCTTTGTAAATATATATATGTTAACATTTGATCAGTAATTATTAGTTGTATAACAGGGGGATGGTATTGTTAAGAGAAGTTTACTATAGAAGTGTTAGAAGCATACCTCTCAACCTCATAGGTCAAGAATTCTGGACAAAGTAAAAAAATAATGGGCAGACAAGTGGCCAAAACTGGGGACAGATTTTAAATATTGTTCTTAGAAAGCTGCTGGAATAGCAGGTTTTGTATTAATATACATTTACTGAAGGCTCTGAAGTCTTCTGACACTCAAATATTTTCATTATTTAGTAACTTCAATCCTTAGTGTGCCAGAACACCACAGAATTTATGATGGAGACCAAAACTGTGATGTAAAAATCTGGACATTATAAGAAAATCTAGACAGCTGACAGGTGAGGTTTTTAGATATATGAAATAACTCCTGTTAGTGAACTGTCACAAATAAACTGAGAGGTTTTGCAAGAAGTGAGCTTTCTAACTTCAGGAATTTCAGGTGGGAAACTTGTGGTATCACAGAACTAAATGTCTTCTGTTTTTCTAAGTATTCCAGCATAGTTTAATGTTTTTTGTTTGCTTGTTTGTCATTTTTTGGAGTAGGTCGGCAATGTTGTAGCACGGAGAGGGTCTGGTTGGTGGGGAGATATATTTTATATCTTCTTAAGTGGCTTCAGGTACTCCTAGTCTCTGCTGATGGCATTCCTCCCTTTGGTGCATCTGATCTCTTCCCCACCCCATCCATGCCCTCTTCTTCCAAGACCACTTAACTGACTTTCTACTTTAAGTAGTGGGAGCCCCAGAATTTAGTTACCATCATTGAGCTGCACTCAATTTTGCATGTTCAAAGAGAGAAAAATCATATTTATTTTCTTGTTTAGAAGGTAGATGGGTTAGTCCAAAAGACCCTTTTCAACTATGACCCAGTCCCAAAGCAAACAAATTTAATATTGAACATATACCATAAAGGAATCATAAGCATAAACATGAAGTACACATAGCATAAACTTTACAGAATTATGTGTTTGTATAACCCGTGTTTGTACAACATAATAAAGGGAAAGTCAAGTTTAAATTAACTGCATAAGACTTTGATAAAAATAACACTGTTTAACAAATGTTTATTCAGTTATCAGTCCAGCCTGATTTTGGCTCTGTGACTGCTGATTGGCAGAGAGAGTGCAAGATCACAATAGGTTATTTGGAAAATCCATGGTGCTGTCTTTCTGTGTATAACATATTATTATCATTGCACTTTCTGTTGCTCCTATACTTCCTGGTGACTCATCTTTAAAGCACAGTTTCAGTAGGCCCTCTCTCACTTCCTTATTTGGCACCATTTGGCACTTTGGTGCAGCCTTTGCCAAATACAGCACATAGTTCTTAGAATCTAGCCTGCTGACTTTGCTGACTCCAAAGGGAATGTCTGCACATTTCCTACACAGTGAGCAGGTTCTTGTTGCTAACACTTTGATGTTACACTATATTAATAAGGAGAATGAATGTTATTACTGGAACTATATATCTCTGTTCCCAATATTTTATACAGAAGCATTAACATGGAAATAATTACTTTTTGGGACTTCAAAATCCTAATAACTTAGAGTGTGCAACTCCTTTCCTGTTATCTGGCCAATAAAGGGAAAGCTGACTATAGTGAGCCTATGTTTTAACAAAAAGATGAGAGGATCTCATATCTGCATTCTACAAAGGGATCAACATTTTTACACTGAAAACTTAATGTGCAATATGCAAAAACCATATCATGCTACAGATTGAAAAGCTGAAGAATCTTGAAAATAAGAACGAGTTTGCACTTTAGCATTGCATAGTGTATCCCATTAAGAATGATTTTGCTGTTTTTCCATCCTTTTAGTGCTTTGTACAAAAAAATGGTTTTGCATATGAGAGATAATGATAAAGAAGTAAAGGAGTCTGGGAAATGCATTACATTCATTCAGTGGCTAGAAAATCTCTTGAGGCTGCAGATACTTCAGAGGTTACAGTGCAGCAGAAATGGAGCGCTTTGTTCCA